>NC_035444.2:3649123-3953633 GCF_002127325.2 Helianthus annuus
AGATGTAAATTATAAGTGCAATAAAATAACACAAAACATAAACTTCAAATATAAAATAAACTTTATTATTCATGTGATAGTCTATATCAAACAAAAACAACTGAAAATGAAAAAAACATAAAAACACTTGATATATTTCATCTAAAATCTCTACTTTTTTGATCCGTTTTTCTTGTTTGTGCTCGAATCAGCAGTATCATCTAATTCATCTTCTTTCTCATCATCCTCAGAATCATCTAAATTTATAATCTCGACCCATTTCCATTCAGAGAGTCTCTTAGATCTTTTATTTTGATTCTCATACTTCCGATCCTTAAAAAACAAAAATTTAATAAAAAAGTTAAAAAATGATTAAATAAATTTAAAAAAAGAACAAATATTGAATAAAAAAATTTAAAAAAGATTAAATAAATTTTAAAATTACCTCTTCACTAAATTGACGTTGAAGCTTAGACTTGCATGGACATAATTTCAACACTATTATCACCATCATCCTACAATAAAACACCAAATAATAACATAACAAACTTGTTAATATGAAAGATTATAAGCGAAAATATTACTTAAAAACTAACAAAAGCTTGTTCGACAACTGGGGTGTTTAAATTGGTGTGTTGAATCTGAAAAATCAAATAAGTTAGTATTCACATAAAAGTAAATAAAAGAAAACAATTATTCATTATTGCGATATAACAAAACTTATCATGGAACCGACCTTAGATTTTTCAATATCGCATGCTTGTTTTTTCGCATCAAGTGAATTCAGAACTGGCTCCATATTTTAAATCTGTTTAGCAATAGAAATGTAGAATTGTGAGTGTTTGCTATGTATTTATAGTAGTCCTGGCTCCAGATTTTAAATCAGTTTAGCAATAGAAATGTAGAATTGTGAGTGTTTGTTATGTATTTATAGTAGTCCATTAGGGTTTAGTTTTAGATTGGTCATCCATTTATTTAGGAAGTTTGTTGTGAGTTTTAAGTTTTTAAAATAAGATGCACATATCCTGTTTAGTTTGTTGAGGCATGTTTAATAGGAAGTTTGTTGTGAGTTTTATCTATACTTACTATATTAAATATGTCACAACAAACTGGCTCTGTACAAGTAAAAATAGGGAATATTTTAGTTTATTAATGCCGTTCAAAATTAAAAACTTGGATAAAAAACAAATGTTAATGTACGGTAGCTAGGTAATGGTCAAAGCTGGCTTGGGTGAAAAACAAATGTTGGCTTTAGTCAATTGTACATTTACGTATCGGCTATTTGTACTTTATGAACGCACGGCGAAACTAAAAAAGACAACTATGGAAACGTTTAAAAAAATGTGCCGATCGTCATGGTACCTTCGGATTTTTTTTAAAACATTACAGGTTGTAAGATATCGCAGGAATACATTAAAGAATTAAAGAGGGGGGGGGGAGTGTAATTAATTACCCATAATTATGTTAAATGTCAAGGATTTAAATGTAATAGATTGAGGGACTAAAAAATAATTATGGTTTAAAAGACCACTTTACCCTCATTCTAGGGGTTTATTTATAAATAAGGGGGGAAGAAGTTTGGAAATCCTTCCCTCATGTATTATAATATAGTATAGATACTTATTCAATTAATTAATTATTATTATTTATACCACACTAGAGAAACAAATAACATTCCATGCAATATGTGTTGCATTTGGACAAGCAACGTGATTAGAAGTTTATAATATTTTTTTTAACTAATAGCCTACTAGTAATAATGAATAATTAATGTTCAACGATATAAATGTATGTAAGTGCAGTTCCTGCCGGGTAACTGTCGCTTATCAGGTCAACCAAAGCAGAAGTCCAAGTTAAAGTCAACCATAATGAAGAATTCAAGACCACATGAAGACCATGCATTGATCAAAGGGGAGTTGTTAATGTACTTTGGGTGAAAAGTGCATGCCTTCCAATTGTTAGGGTCTTTATTGTACATGTCTTGAAAGTTAGTCCAAGGTTTATCCTTGGACAACTTGTCCAAGTTTTAGGAGAACTTTTGTCTGAGTTTTATGTTTAGGGCAAAAGTCAGAGTTTTGGTATAGAATTGGTTTGTCCAAGGTTTAGTCCCTAGCCTATATATATGTGTGTATTGTGTAGATTAGGGAAACTCTTGAAGCTTTGTGCACCTCTCCCACTTGTTCATCCTCCTGGTGTGAATTCTAGAGAGAGAGACTATGTGTTAGTGAGAGAAAGCTAGGGTTTAGATCTTTGTGATCTAAACCAGCTGTAGATGATGTATACTCCTTTGGTTTGTGTAATCTGTGATGACTGATTCATCAATAAAGGGATTCATCTTCTACATATTTCTATCTTGTTCTTCATATTGTGTTCTTCATGTCTTGATTCAAGTGTAATGTTTGATGTTCGTCATCGATCCGGTGATTTCACAATGGTATCAGAGCATGGTTACCGGTTCAGAATGGTCTAACCGCCTTCTGAATCACCATTGCTCTTGATTTGATGTTTGTTTCCACCAAACATCTTGAAGACTTGAAGATTTTTGCAGAAAAGTTGAAGAAAATGAAGCTGTTCGTGCTTGTTTTGTTCTCCAAGTTGTTGCAGATATGAGGTTTGATCCAAAAATTGCTCTGTCCGAGTTTTTCTTAGTGTTAAACGTGTCTGAGTTTTAAAACTCTGTGTTTGTTGTTTCCGGGGTTTTGGTGAACTAGTGTGAAGTCACACTAGGGAGATTGTCCGGAGACTTGTTTCTTCTGAGCTTTGTGAAACTCTTTCTTGTTCTGAGTTTCAAATCTCCATGTCCGATGTTAAACTCCTCTTATTGTCCGAGTATTAATTTGTTATACGGTTCCGAGCTTTATGTGGTCCCCGAGGTTCACTGTCAAACAATCTTTTCTGAGTTTTAAGTTCTACTATTCCGAGTTTTGAAATGACGATAGTCCGAGTTTACAGTGATGATACTTGGTTCTGAATCTTAAAGTTTTGGATATATTTCCGAGGTTTGCATATATTCCCTGTATTCCGAGTTTTGAAACCCTTAAAGGGTCCGACCTTTTAATGTTTCGACCTTTAAAACCCTTAAAGTCCGACTTTTGTTCAGCATTTGTTCCGAGTTTCTTCTCTTCTGTGTTTGTGTTTCCGAGTTTTAACAGTCTGTTCCGATGTTTATAACAGTGTATGTTTCCGAGCTTTTTTAAAACAATTGTGTCTCCGAAGTTTTTGTTTCTCCTAGTTTAGTTTCAGTCTATCAGAGTTTTATAACTTCAGAGTTATTGGAATCATTCAGAGTTTCTCCTAGTTTTTGGAATCATTCAGAGTTTCTCCTAGTAGTCAGAGTTTTATAACTTCAGAGTTTAGTCTATCCGAGTTTTATATTAAGTCTTTCAGAGTTTTTGTTTCCGAGTTTTATGTAATTTTTACTCCAAGTTTCTCCATGTTTTTGAAAGGTCAAAAAATATGTCCTTGTTCAGCTGTTTCTGTTTAAACAACTATGTCCGAGTTTTTTTAACAGTCAAGGCTCATGTTCCGATGTTTAAAACAATCTATTTTTCCGAGTTTTAACTTTTGTTCCCAGTTTTAACCAGTCAAACATGTCGTTTCGGTATTCCGAGTTTTAAACAGTCTCTTCTTCGGTATTCCAAGTCCGAGTTTTACAGCTAGATATCTCCAAGTCCGAGTTTCTTACCGTTAACTGGTCTTTGGGTCCGAGCTTTACACTGAGCATATGCTTTTTCCGAGTTTTACATTCGGTTATCTTGTTCCGATATTTAACAAAAAAAAAAAATCTGTGTGATAGATGCTCGGGAGTAGATAACAAGCTGTGTGGTTCAGATTTTCGAGTGGATAAAGGCCTGTGTGATGATGAAGAGCGACCAAGTAACTGAGTTCTGTGTGAACGTAGAAGAAAATAATTAAGTGAGTTCTGTGTGAACAAAGAAAAAAAAAGGCAGTGGTGCAATTGATATATTCAGAGACGTGGTTGACTTTTGTGGTTTATTGTAACCTAGAAGATAAGGAATTGTGTTTGTTTTATTTTGTGGATAAAAAGTCTGTATTCAAGTTTGGTGGGTGGTCAAGTACTTCATGATACAAGGCTGCAAACATTATACGGGACAATATGATTGGGTAGTTTCGGAGTTCTTTCGGTGTTGAATCAGTAACAAAAGGGAACCGAGGTGCAGTGGAATGCGGCTGCTAAAGGCGAGCAAGCAAGCAATCGAAATCGTGCGATTCATTTAGCAAGTAGCAAGAAGAGCAAGAACGAATGCGGGTTAACGAGAAAAGCAAGAGCGAATGCAAGCAAGCAACAAGAACCGAGATCAAGATTATGGGGGTGAATGTTGGATAATCTTGATGGTTCTTCTCTCGGCGGAGATCAAGCTCGGTGATACTAGTATTATCGTTTCTGACGTTCCTGATGACTCTAACGCTTATGTGAAAACAGTGAGTTCTGGATTGGTGTTCTGAGGTTCAAAACAGAAGGTGGTTGACGCAGATGGTTGTCGGCTGGATTATTGTGATGTGGCTAGGGTTTACCAACACAAGCATAGGCTTGTGTGCATGATTAGGATCGGTTGTTAACGGAAGTTACTGATTCGGATAATTGTTTGGTTGAAGTTCATTTGGATAGGGTCCAAGCGAGTGAGATTGGTTCCGAGATTATCCGAGCTGATTTCTCCAAGTTTTAGAAAGACTTGCTTGGATTTTTGTATTGTTTTACAAAGAAAAAGGGGGAGTAAAAATTTTGAAATTCCTGTTTTCTTTGTAAATCAAAAGCTCGTAGTGCTACATCGAAACAAGTTCATGTTTACTATCTTTGAGATTAACTTAGTGTTAATCTTACCGGTGGCGAAGTGTTTATAACATGAAGCAAGTTAGAGCTAGTGTATGATTGAGTTTTGTCAAGTTTGTTCGAGGTTTAATCAAGTGTTAACGTGATGAAGCAAATTGTTCGTTTGGCAAGTAGTTGAAGGTCATGCCTTTATCGTATGCCGATTAGAGTAGAGAAGATTAGTCTTCTTGGTACCTCTTCCAAGTTGGTGACTGATCAGATTCTCGAAATAGGGATTCTTACATTGAGGGAGAGATCAGAGACGAAAGTCAACGGGTAATTGGTGGATTTTGTGAAGATACGAGATTGGATCTTGAAGATTCGAGATGAAATGATTTCAGACACTCGGTTGAAGACTCTGATCAAGATGGTGGATGTACTTTTACAAAGTTCAGTTTGTTATTAACTTATCGAACTGAGCTTCATGTCTTTGTGAAGTTTGAAGTGTTCAAGGTTGGGCATTGGAAATCCAATGTTTCTTTCTGCTACCGGTTAGGTTTGAAGATTAATGTATCGAGTGATATTCCTACATGTGGTTGTAGGTCGGTTCGCGTTAACTTGATTCGGGAGTAGTTTGAGGGGGAGGATCTACAGTGTTTGATGTTGGCTTCTTCGGGTTTCTCAAAGCGGCCTTAAGTGATCATCAGCAAGTCTTTAATTAGAAGGGTTGAAGATCGCTGTGCTCTACCTAAAAGATCAAGTCTCAGCCAAAGTTGAAAGCTGACATGATATCTTCAGTTATAGGGGAGTCTCTAAGTGCAGTATCCGGTGATTGAAGATTATCGATGCCACACAGAACTGATGCAATAGTTAAGGGGGAGACTGTAAGTGCAGTTCCTGCCGGGTAACTGTCGCTTATCAGTTCTGGTCAACCAAAGCAGAAGTCCAAGTTAAAGTCAACCATAATGAAGAATTCAAGACCACATGAAGACCATGCATTGATCAAGGGGGAGTTGTTAATGTACTTTGGTTGAAAAGTGCATGCCTTCCAATTGTTAGGGTCTTTATTGTACATGTCTTGAAAGTTAGTCCAAAGTTTATCCTTGGACAACTTGTCCAAGTTTTAGGAGAACTTTTGTCTGAGTTTTATGTTTAGGGCAAAAGTCAGAGTTTTGGTGTAGAATTGGTTTGTCCGAGGTTTAGTCCCTAGCCTATATATATGTGTGTATTGTGTAGATTAGGGAAACTCTTGAAGCTTTGTGCACCTCTCCCACTTGTTCAT
This sequence comes from Helianthus annuus, assembly GCF_002127325.2. NCBI lineage: Eukaryota > Viridiplantae > Streptophyta > Magnoliopsida > Asterales > Asteraceae > Helianthus > Helianthus annuus. The sequence continues at coordinate 3,655,156 of NC_035444.2, forward strand.
CCTCCTGGTGTGAATTCTAGAGAGAGAGACTGTGTGTTAGTGAGAGAAAGCTAGGGTTTAGATCTTTGTGATCTAAACCAGCTTGTAGATGATGTATACTCCTTTGGTTTGTGTAATCTCTGATGACTGATTCATCAATAAAGGGATTCATCTTCTACATATTTCTGTCTTGTTCTTCATATTGTGTTCTTCATGTCTTGAATCAAGTGCAATGTTTGATGTTCGTCGATCCGGTGCTTTCACAATGTATAAGATTCATACTATGGTTCAGACCTCATAAGGTTCGAGTTACGCGGGTTATGCCATGGTTCAAACGGTTCGGGTCGGTTCAACCACGGTATGGATTTTGCTTTGAATACTCGTTTGTATAAAATAAATTAGATAAGTATAATCTATTCCTCACACAAGTTCATGCATTTTTATAAACAAGGTAAGTATGCGAATTGGTTTACAAATGCTAAAACGAACGGTGCTAACCTCGTATGCACGGGTTGTCACAAAAGGTTTTTACAACGAGTGTGTATTCTGTACATATACCATCGGCCAGAAAGTAACCATGTGGGTACTCATTTCCGTTAGCCCAAAAAGAAGCGACAATTACGTTACCTCCTATGTGATCCTTAATGATAGGTGACTGCTAAAAAACGTTGATTTCATTGTCTGAACCAGAAACACCAAAAAGTGCATGCCAATCCATAGATCGTACGACGCAGGGGCTTGAAGCATGTGCGTTGGTCCTTTATGGTCACCTCGAGTATGTGCACCTCTCCAAGCCGTTGGACACTTTTTCCAACCCCGATGCATGCAGTCAATGGAACTGCCAGTTTTAGATACTCGTCCGACGCATCGGTTACCATACTCTATGCTAACACTCGTAGAGCGGATCTATACTTTTGTATTGTGTGAATCCCATCTTTCCTCTTGCGTCGGGTCTTTGTTGGAAGTGTTCATACTTTGCTCAAAATCATTTGTAATACGTAAAAATTAGCGTTTACTCATTCCAAAACTAGCCTAATTTGTGAGCACTGTAGATGAGTTCACCACAAAAGTAATCATGCATCAACAACTCGCTCCCAGCCTCACGCTCTCGTTCGACTTGTTGTCTTCTAATAATCGGACGTGGAGGTTGACTAACGTGTTGCGTAAACTCCACCATGAGTTGAACCGCACTGTAATAGCCTCCGAGATCTCGTAAGAATCCGATGATGTACTATCATCACTACTAGAAGAAGACGAAAGACAATTCATACTTTTTTATGTTTTGAGATAGTGATTTTCACTACTAGAGAAAGACTTAAAATAATTCATACTTTTTTATGTTTTCAGATAGTGATTTTGGAATGAGAATGATATGTTTTATGTTTTGAGATAGTGATTTTGGAATGAGAATGATATGTTATGGTTTAAAGGTGAAGAGAATTGAGTTATATATAAAATTTTTGGGTTGAGAAAAATTATATTAATGTCCACGGCTAGTAGCCTAACGGCTACCTCATCAATTTCCACACTTTCCCTTCGTTGTTCCAGCCACGAGCCAGGCACAAAAAACGCCAACCACGAGCGCGTGCGCGTTCGCGGGGGGGGGGGGGGGGTGAGGGGGTTGGTTCGTGGTTTGCAAATCACGAGACTAATACGAATGGTCTAAGAAAGAAGAGAACCCAGGTCTCCCGGACCCTAACGTCAGTGCTTTAAACAAAGAGGTGCTTGCTAGAAGACTATAACTCGAATGAGTGATTTGTTTATCGTTTTTATTATTCTTTTAATTTAAGACTTAAGACTAGAGTGTTGGTTATTTTGGTCAAAAGTAGCAATTCGTTTACATTATTTTTTTAAGTGAACATGTACATTGACCGAAATTATTGAGTGGATTATTAGACGACATATAATAGAGGCTTTTTCTCTCGTATCTGTTGGTGCACTTGTGTCTGTACTTTGTCTGTATTCGGTCTGTATGTAAACGATGTCCTTGGTAGTCTGTAAGTTGACCAAGTCAACCATCCTCCGGAGTGACTTGGCCAACAGTTAGAATATGTTTGTTGTTTGTCTGACTCGAAGGATGAGTGATCGAAGGATAATGCAGATCCTTCGATCACCTCGAAAGATATGCTTCGATTGATGGACCTCGAAAGACAATCCTTCGAGGTCCTTGCTGATCTTTCGAAAGCATTATATCCGAAAGATGATCCTTCGGACCATCTATCGGATCCTTCGGACCAGACATCATGGACTGGGTATAAATACCCATGCAGTGTGTTGTGTTTTATAGAGATACACACAGACAAGAGCTTGAGAGCATTCTGTCCGAAACACACACACACATAGTGAGAGTTTGCAAGTTAGATTTGTAAACATTGTGCTTGTAACTGGATCCTTCATACGTATTAATACAGTGGTGTTAATCGGTGAACTCTTGTGTGTTTGTTTCTCTACTTGCTTCATCCCGGTTTGCTTACTAGCTTGGATTCCGCACTCGCTAGTAGGTTTGTATAACAAGGTTTAGGTTCGTCATCCTCCGTGAAAGGGACCTACAAGTGGTATCAGAGCCTTGGCTCTTTACCTTGTTTAAAACCGGGTTGTTCGAGTTCTTGGTGTTTTTGGACACTAGGTTTAGCACCCGTTTTGGTGGTTTTTCTTGCATCTCTAAACTGATAAACGGCTTCTAAACCTTCGGGAGTGTTCAAGGTTGGGTTGGGTAACTTAAAATTGGTTTTTAAGAAACTTTGTGTTTTCCGGCAAATTTTCCGGTCATATCTCCAGTGACTGGTTTAGGATAAGGGTTGCTTAATTGGGTAAACTTTTTGAAAGTCCAAAAAGTTGGTGAAAAGTTGTTGGCAGACCATATCCTTTCTGCCGAAAGTACTTCACCAACCCATCACCTTTTTCACCTACCTGTCAACCCTTGGTCGTTGTGTCAGAGCAATCGAAAGACATCCTTCGACATCGAAAGATAATCTTTCGAATCAAGGAGGCTCGACAGATACCCATCCTTCGAATATCCTTCAAAGCCTGTGTTCTATCTTTCGAGCCAAGGAATCTTGTCGTAGGATACATCTTTCGAGCTACTGTTTCTCTACGAAAGATAAGGATCCTTCGTATTGGTGAATCTTTCGAGTTCTGTGTTCGAAATATAAGGAGAATCTTTCGAAATCATCTTTCGAAAGATAAGGATCCTTCGTGTGGTCAATCTTTCGAAGTCAATCCTTCGAAATCATTGTTCGAAACTCAACAGGGATCTTTCGAACCTTGTTGATCGTTCGAACAAGTGTTAATCCTTCGAACAAGTCTTGTATCTTTCGATTTGTGTCTGTGTACACTTAACAGTTTGTGCTTGTGTAGATTCTCAATTAATATTTGATCAAAATGAGCTGTACAAGTCCATGGGATTGGAGTTTGGACTCACGATCCAATCAAGAGTTAGTCACTGCTGCAGATTGGGCAAAGAGTATGTTACCTTCTCCATCAATCAGTCCAAGTCAATGGGCTTTGGTATCCAATCAAAGTCAAAGTATTCAAAACCTTTTGATCAGTGAAAGCGAAACGGGAAGCAACAATCGTCCACCAAAGCTAAATCATATGAATGAGTTTCCATCATGGAAAAACCGTTTTCACACGTATGTCCAAGGGCAAAGCACCGATCTTTGGACGTGTTTCATCAATGCATTCAATGAAAATCTAGAGACTGCTGCGTCCACTTCTGAGGGCTATGCCAATATGCTTGAAAAAGACAAGAAGGCTTATGAATTGGAGAAAAAGGCCTTTGCCACACTTACTCAAGCACTCAACAAAGACATCTACCATCAGTTCTCATACTGCAAGACTACGAAAGCATTGTGGGATTGTTTAGTAGCTAGAGGAGAAGGCAATGCAGCTGCTAGAAAGTCTCGGCATGATTTGTTGAAGAAAGAGTTTGAATCTTTTCAGTTTTTGGAAAACGAGACTCTAAATGATATGACCACACGTTTCTATCATTTGATTAGTGAAATGTGTGCTTATGGAGTTGTCTCTACTCAACAAGACATGGTGAGTAGGTTCGCTGACGCCTTACCTCCAAAGTGGAGCTCTTTCATTGAACTGTTGAAGCATACTGGAACTCTAGATCAAGTTAACATCTACGAGTTCATCCAAAAGCTGGAACACAAAAATGATGAAGAAATCAGGAAAGCCAAGAGAGCTCCCGCCCCTCAAAATACAGAAATGTATCTTCCGGGTTTCGATGCTCTAGCTAGAGCAGCTGCAGCCCAGCAACCCAAACTGCAGACTGCATTTGTCTCCAACACAAGTTCCTTTCCATTTCCTCAGTCAACAGCTGCTCCACCACAACCTCAACCTCAATTTGATCCGAGGTCTTACATCCCTGTCCCAACACAGCCACAACCACAACCTCAACAACAACCACAACAAGCTCATTATACAAGCAATCCTCAACCTCAAAATCCTAACACAATCCGAGTCGAGAACTCAAATCTTTCACATCTTAGCATTGAAGTTGCTAAGGAACATATGGAAATTATCAACACCATGGTCAGTGCTTACTGTGGTTTGGTAGCAGGTCAGCTTGGAAACATCAATATGACCAATGAAGACTACCAACAGATCGACAAGGAAGAAATGGAGTTGATGGATATTAAGTGGGCTTTTGCAAGTGCGGTTAGAAGGGCCAAAGACTTCATGGCTCGTACTGGTAGAACTTCGTTAGAAGGAAAGAAAGATACGAAGTATGGGTTTGATATCAATGCCGTTACATGCTTCAACTGTGGAAATAAAGGGCACTTCAAACGTGAGTGCACTCTACCAACAAAACACGGCAATCACAACCCTTTCAGAAACCAGACGAATGTGAATGCCCAACAAGAAAACCGTGAACGGAGGATGGTGGCAGTGAATAACAATCAGGGACAGCCTGGAACTACAAATCACAATCGGGCTTTGGCTGTTCAAGCTGATGAAGGCTGTGACTGGTCAGTGCAGTTTGGTGAAGGTGATCAGGGAAGTGGAACAGCTTTGTATGCTAAGGTCATCGAGCATGTTTATAAAGAAGAGTCTTCTGGAAGCGATGACAGTTCTGGTTATTCTGGAAGTTCGGATGAAGAAGGCTCTGTTTCTGGGGATAATCACTCAGAGCCTGATGTGAAGGAAGAAGGAGATGATGATATTCAGGATATACTGAATGAAGCTGATGAGCTTAAATGTCAGAAATCAATTCTGATTAGGAAGGCTGCTGCTACATCAAAGGAAATGGAAAAGCTATTCTCTGAAGATGGAGCTTTTTCTTTTCAAACTGCCTTTATGGCAAACGGTTCGGCCTCTTCTAGTCAGGTAAATTCTGAACCTCCTGCTCCTAGTATTTGTAAATCATGTGTTGAGATGAAGCTTGAATCAGAAAAGCTTCATAGTCATAACCAGAATTTGGTTGTTGAACTGTCGAAATGCAAAGAGGCAAACATGGCTTTAACTCGGAATGAAAAATAATTTAAATCTGTAATTGAAACATTAAAGAAAGATGTGTCCGGGGTTAACAAAGTAGTTTACCATAAGCAAGTGAGTATAAATGAATATATTAACATTGTGGAAGAAACTAAAAAGCAATTAGCCATTGCCCAATGCGAACATGATGCGATCAAACAGAAATTGGATAGTTATTCTAACTCCAAATTTGTGCTTGATCACATCATCGATGTTCAACAACTAAAGGGAAATCAGAAAGGCATAGGGTATAATAAATGTCCGCCCCCCTTGATGAACAACTATACCAAGATGCCTGATGAGGAGGAAATGCCTCGGTATGAACCCAGTGTGCCTCTTGATGTTGAGGAGTTTGCTACTGGCCTTGGGTTCAAACCGGACAATTCTTCAAACACAGCCTCTAAGGAACAAGAAACTTCATCATCCATGAAGCAAAGTCCTCCAATTATCGAGGACTATGAGACATCGGATGATGAATCAGAAGTGCTGTAAGAGATCAGGATAAATCACTTAGCAAGATGAAAGGAGTAGATATTCCACGAGAGAATCACATCCTTTGTGATCCTGATACTCCTGAGGTTCCATCTGTCAAGAGGCAAGTGATTGATCCTGTCAAAGTTGATAAGACAGGTGTGCCTACTGTTAAAAGCAGTAATGTGTTGTACACTTTGGTTGGAGATAATAAAATCTACTCAGATCATGTTTTTCCAATTAAAAATGTAAATAAATCTTTGATTGACAAAGTCTTTGAAGACAATACAAACAAATTTTTGGGAAAAACACTTCCGGGAATTGTGGTAACACAATGTGATCCAATTCCTAAGGCTGAGATTAGAAAACAGTTTGGTAATCAAAAATCTCCAACCACTCAACAACCGACTGCTTCTAAGGGTAAACAACAACAACGAGCTCCAAAGCCAAAGGCTAAGGTTGAAACAAAAGGAGCTCGTTACACGAAGAAAGGGAAAGATGTTAAATTTGTAGCATCAAAAGGTACAGATAAAATTGAGACTTTTGAAAACACATCAAACACTGATTTTGTACAACAAGTCAAGATTTTGAAACGTAACAGTGATAACAATTACACCCAACACACAAACGGATGTGATGAAAGAGCAAGTACCTCAGGTTCTACAGGTTCAACATCTGCTAGTCGATCAAGTTCTCCTAAGTCTGTTGAAAGGAGAACTTGTTTCAAATGTGAAGAAATTGGGCACATTATCAGAAACTGCCCAAATGCTCCAAAGAAGAAATTTGTTGAGAAAACTCCACCTGAAACAGTTCACCCTCAACGTCGGTCAGTTTCACCTAAACATGATAAACGAACTGTAAAAGAACAAGAAACTAAACAACGACGTAAGAACATGAAAACTGTTGAAAAAGCTTTAAAATCTGAAGTTAAAACAGTGCAAAAGGAACCAAGTGTGTCACAACCTGTAAAACCAGAATCTTCAAAAACTGGTAGGCAAAGACGAACTTGGTTACCTAAGTCGGGTGACAATTCAGGGGGAGCAGTTGTTCTTGAAAACCATCAAGAGATCGAGCTCACGTTTCGTGATGCTAAGGGACGACCCAAGACCACTAAGGCTTGGGTCCCCATTCTCAACTGATGATTTTATGACATGTGCAGGATGTTCTAGGAGGAACTATTAATAGTCATTGGATTGTTGATAGTGGAGCATCCAGGCACATGACTGGCGACTTACGGCTCCTATACGACGTGAGAAATATTAGAGGAGGGTATGTTGCTTTTGCGGGTGACAAAGGCGGATTTATCACTGGAGAGGGAAGTATCTCCAACGGCATCGTGTGCTTCGATAAGATCAATTATGTGAAACAAATTGATCACAATCTTCTCAGTGTGTCGCAAATCTGCGATAAGAAATTCACCGTGCATTTTGATGATGCCGGCTGCTATGTGCTGAAACCTGGATTCAAAATTCCACAAGAATGGATTCTCTTATCGGCTCCGAGAGTTAATGATCTTTATATTCTCGACATGAGCCAAGCGATTACAACATCTGCACAAGTCACTTGCTTTGTCTCAAAAGCCACGGAAAAGGAGTCTATATCTTGGCACAGAAGAATGGGACACATTCACTTGAGAAAAATGAACCATTTGGTGAAAAATAATCTTGTGAATGGTGTGCCTGTAAGAAGTTTTCATCTACAAGATATCTGTGTCTCGTGCCAAAAGGGGAAGCAAACTAAGAAGTCTCACCCTTTGAAGAAAATCAACACTGTCAGCATGCCTCTCGAACGTCTTCACATGGACCTTTTTGGACCTATGAAGCACAAGACAACGTTTGGTGATGCCTATTGTTTAGTAGTTACTGATGACTACTCTAGATTTTCTTGGGTATCCTTTATGGCACACAAGAGTCAAACTCCTGGCATCCTCAAGGATCTTCTTACAATGTTGGAGAATCTCTATTCGCTGAAAGTGAAGAGGATCCGAAGCGACAATGGAACCGAATTCAAGAATCAAGTTATGGATGAGTTTTGTACTTCTAAAGGCATTCTTCATGAGTACAGTTCTCGTTATACTCCACAACAAAATGGTGTCGCTGAGAGGAAGAATCGGACGATTATAGAAACTGCAAGAACAATGTTAGTAGAGTCGGAACTCCCTATTCAATTCTGGGGGGAGGCTGTATCGGCTGCATGCTACACGTTGAACAGAGTTCTTACAGTAAAGAGACATGGCAAGACTTGCTTCGAACTCCTTCAGAAAAGGAAACCGGATCTTTCTTACCTTGAACCGTTTGGTGCTCCATGTACTATGATTGAGCCGGATGGAAAGTTTGGTGCAAGAGCTATCGAGGGTTTCTTCCTTGGATATGCTACTCCGAATTTTCGTGTTTGGAATCTAGCTACCAAAAAGATTGAGCTATGGAGTGAAGTTAGAGTTCAAAGGTACACGAGTCCTGTTAGGGCTCCGGGTGATCCGTGGATGTTCGATTATGATGGGCTATTTGACTCCTTCAATCTGCCAACTTTTGACGAAGAATCAGCAGTGGCTAGGATGTTGTTGGAAAGTGACAACGCTGCTGTCTCGCCTTTGGTTAGACCTATTGTTGTTGACCCTCAAGCTTCCTCGTCAGTCAACAATATGGTTCAAAATGAAGTTTATGAAGATGCTGCTGATTATAATGACTCTTCTGAAGATGATGAATATCATGATGCAGCCGAAGGATCTTCAGCTCCAGCTGCTCCTGTTCAAGGTGCCTCTGGTGATACACCTCATACGCAGAATATAGATACTGCTGAAGGGAATGCATCCACCTCTACCCACATTCCTGGTGTGGAGTTGGTTGTTGATCTTAATCTTACCAACTTGGGTATCAATGCTCGTGTGCCAGATAATCCTGAAATGAGGATTCACGATACCCATCCCCAGCAGAACATAATAGGAGATGTCCATCGCGGTGTGCAGACGCGTAATCAGCTGAGAAACAACCGGAATGCTGGTTTGTATTCAGCTATAAGAGAATCTGGTCAACAAAATGACTGGTCCTTTGCGTGTTACGTGTCACAAGAAGAACCAAAGTCGTGGAAAGAAGCATTAAAAGATAGTGCTTGGGTTGAAGCCATGCAGGAAGAATTACAGCAATTTCACAAGCTGGGTGTTTGGAAGCTTGTTGAAAAACCTGAGAACTACAAGAAGATTGGCACTCGATGGGTCTTCAAATGCAAGAAAGATGACCGTGGAGTGGTTATTCGGAACAAAGCTCGTTTAGTCGTTCAAGGTTTTCGTCAGATAGAAGGGATCGACTATAACGAAGTCTATGCACCTGTTGCACGTCTGGAAGCTATTCGGATCTTTCTGGCTTATGCCTCATTCAAAGGATTCAAGGTTTACCAGATGGACGTCAAAAGTGCATTTCTACATGGTGTGGTTGAAGAAGAGGTATATGTCGAACAGCCTCCAGGTTTTGAAGATCCTGTCCATCCCGATCGGGTTTGGTTGCTCAATAAAGCTCTCTATGGTCTTCATCAAGCGCCACGAGCTTGGTATGCAACCTTATCTACATATCTGCTGGAGAATGGTTTCGAAGAGGTCTTATCGATTGTACTCTCTTCATCAAAGAACAAGATGGAGATCTTCTTCTGGTTCAGATTTCTTGCATGTGCAGATTCTAAAGGCTAGGAGAACATGGTCGATGACAAAGCCTTGGAATGAAGACACGAAGAGAAGGCGCTCAAAAGATGAAGATGATCGAGTTGCCGCTGACCATCATCAACACCACAAGGATCTCACTTCATAAAGATAAAGTCTTTTCACGAGCATAACTCAAGGGGGAGCTTATGTTAAGGGGGAGTTTGTCAACACACTTTCTACATGATACGGGGAGTTTGTTGATACACTTTTTGCTTTCCAGACGTGAAGACTTTGAAGATCCTCCGACTTTGAAGACTTGAAAGGACATCAGAGTTTTGAGAACTCGAAGACCAAAGACCGTCGAAGTTCGAGACGTGTCTACAACTATGGAAGATAAAGACAAAGCTACAGCCAAGGGGGAGTTTGTTGGTGCACTTGTGTCTGTACTTTGTCTGTATTCGGTCTGTATGTAAACGATGTCCTTGGTAGTCTGTAAGTTGACCAAGTCAACCATCCTCCGGAGTGACTTGGCCAACAGTTAGAATATGTTTGTTGTTTGTCTGACTCGAAGGATGAGTGATCGAAGGATAATGCAGATCCTTCGATCACCTCGAAAGATATGCTTCGATTAATGGACCTCGAAAGACAATCCTTCGAGGTCCTTGCTGATCTTTCGAAAGCATTATATCCGAAAGATGATCCTTCGGACCATCTATCGGATCCTTCGGACCAGACATCATGGACTGGGTATAAATACCCATGCAGTGTGTTGTGTTTTATAGAGATACACACAGACAAGAGCTTGAGAGCATTCTGTCCGAAACACACACACACATAGTGAGAGTTTGCAAGTTAGATTTGTAAACATTGTGCTTGTAACTGGATCCTTCATACGTATTAATACAGTGGTGTTAATCGGTGAACTCTTGTGTGTTTGTTTCTCTACTTGCTTCATCCCGGTTTGCTTACTAGCTTGGATTCCGCACTCGCTAGTAGGTTTGTATAACAAGGTTTAGGTTCGTCATCCTCCGTGAAAGGGACCTACAGTATCTCTATATTTGTTAGAATGTATCCTTTTGTTTTCTGGCTTTCGTTCTGCGTCAATGTTAGCCTCTACGTCAACTCTTCATCACTACACCAAAAAATGTGTATCTACCCACAGTTAAACGCGTACTATTCAATATATGGTTTATAGTGGTTGCTATTCATGTATAGCATGTGTACAATAACACTTTGTCGTTGTTGTAAAAATTCTAGACAATGTAACAAATATTTCATTAATATCAAATGAATTCCACTCATCAATTATTGCAGCCACTACCCACTCATCAAATATTTTATGTAGATGCTTTTCAAAAGTGTTTTCCACAAAGCTTCAGTAATCGCAAATAATGTTTCATAGGTGGCCCAATTTGATCGGATGTGATATCGGAATGCTGTAAAAGACGAAAGTAAAGTTAACAGTTTTGCTGGGTAGTGGCTGCAATATTATATGCATGCAGATAAGAGCGTGATTCATGTTTTCCACTGATGAGTTACCGTCGGTAAATCTTTATTTGTCTGTTTGTTTATTCTGTCTATATGATTTTAATTAGTCCTAACCTAAGCTGTGGATTAATTACATCATCTTCTTCCTGAAAGAATCGTGAGACTTCAACTACAACCGATCACTTTGACCAACTTATTCAAACTTAATTTAATACTTAGGATTAGGATATAATTGGAAGTTTATTTGGGTAGGAAGGATAGAAAGTAATCTTGTCCATCTATTTAGTAATCAGTTTTCGAACCAGTTCGGTTTGACTTTAACCAGTTTCAACTGACATGTTCTCACAAAAGACTTCAAACTGGTGGATCGGTTCGGTTTTTGAACCGGTTTAACCCAAACCGGTTTCTACATCTGGATCCGGTTTTGTTGTGCACCTCTAACTAGTATCCATGAATAGATTATGGCAATCATACTTCGCTGTCTATTTATTATATGGTTTGAAAAACACCAACTAATAGTCAAGTCTTTCTCAAAATGAATCCAATCCTAAACTGTTGATTACTTACACCATCTTGAATTCCTTGACCAAACTTCAATTTCTCTCTTTCAAACCACATAGTAATGGCAACAGAAGAGTTTAATAATATTATGGATCAACTCTTAGATAGTTGTGATATTACTCCAGCTCTAATGAATAAGCTATTTGATAAGCTAAGGCTTTTTTACAGTTCAGAAATGGAATCAAATCGGGAAAAACATTACAGCAAACCAATGTTATGGATTGGGATGTACATCGCTTTGGCATCAGTGTTGCATCATTCTGATGTTTGCTGATTTATTACATGGTTTAAGAAGCAGAAAGCTATGGTTTCCCTGTAAATACTTTACTATTAATGCTGCTTTTCTCTCTGTGATAGCTGTTGCAATGAAGTTACCGGTGGATCTAAGTGGTTCTATGCCTGGTGTTGTGGACCAAGTGGCAAAGCTCGGAAGCATGGCCTTTATGTGCACCATGATGGCCAACTTATTTCCTTGCTTAGCAACCATGGACAACAATGAGCTTTTGACAAACATTACAGCTTTGGGTGTTTTGGTAATCACCTTGGTTGTCAATGTCTGCATTCAAATACAAACGGGTGTTGTCGAGGGCGGAAATACAGGAGGGTCCGATGTCTCCCGGATCAGCTCTGTTTTACTTCCAAGAGGTTATGATTTACGGGTTTTAGCAAAAATTTCCAGTTCCACTATAGCCACAATTTATGTGACTTTCTTACTCTTTTTGTTAATAATACATGTATGTTCATCTTTAGCAATTCTAAAATCCAAACGGATTATAGAATTGAAATACCAAAAAGTACATGAAACAGCTTCAAAAGATGTTCGGGAGGGATGCCAAGATCCTGGGCAGAGCGATCTTCCCATCATGATCGCCTCTCAAGGTACATCACGACCTACACGCAACACCGGCGAGCCCCAGGAAGGCAACTCACAATCAACTAGAAAATTATTAACAGTTGAGAAGCTACAGCAACTTGTGAGCAACTATTGGATCATGGCAGGAAGTGGCAGCCCTCAATTCATCATGGCTTGCTCAGCGACAACCACTGCTTCTGGGGTAATATGTGCTTTAACCACCATCTTACACGCTTTTACTGTATCTTGGTCTATTTCTTCATTGTTAGAAATGGACTATGGTTCAGCTTATAAGTGGTCAACCTTACTGATTCTCATTGTACAATTTGTCGGAATTGTACTTGGTACAATTGCACCACTTTCTAGATGTTTTGCAACCTTAAGCTTCAAGGTGTCCATCCAAAGCATTCGGAATCATATTAAGGTCTTTAAAGTAGAGAAATACTGGACCCATAAGCTATATGACTGGAAATATGGTATCATTCCATTCCCATTTCATAGCTGCAAACGTGAACTCAAGGTGATCATCAAGTATCTAAAAGGCCTAATTCTCATGTTTTCTATAAAAATTCAGGAGGGTGTTGTGGTACTATGCAAGATAATAGCGTTGATCCCCTTTTGCTTGATGATATGTGTCCTGTATAGTTTGCGTTTTTTGAAGTGGTCATTACAGGCCATTTTTCGTTCACGGGAAAAAAAGACTCAGAACTTGGAACAACGCAAATATGTTTTGCAACTTGAAGATGAAAACGAGCTAGCTGACAGAACATTGGAAGGTCTTTTGAAAACTTTTAACCGACTGATCCAAAAGAGTGAAAAGAAGCAACCCAAAAGTCTCATGACGCTAATTTTAGAAAATTCCACAGAAGGTTTTCAAGGAGTTAAGATATTCCACAGGGACGGTCCTCATGTTCAGCGTTCGTTGTCCAAAGTAGAATATCGAGATTGCTGGAGCTTACCGGTGGTAACCCTAACAACCATTGCCGTTACTCTTCCTAACATCGACAAGGTGAAAGTTAAAAGCTTGTTGAAAAGCGTGAGGGAAGGGCTTCAATACGTCACACTTGTAGAAGAAACCCTCAATGCTACTGATGATCACTATAAAAGTATTCAAAAGGCTTCTAAAGTCTTGTGGGAAGAGGTTGATTTTCGCCACAAATGGTTAGGAATCAAGTTGAAAGATATTGTTTGTCAAGTGAATAAAACTGCTTACCAAGTGGATACAACACCACAAAATGTTCAGTTGTTCTTTGAAAAAGCTAAAAACATGATCAATGAAGGGGTGGGGAGTACGGATATTGAAGGCCCGGATGGTTATTCTGAACACATATCTATTTGTGCCTACTCAATGTTTCGTATCACTGAAACAATCATTGATGACACGGAAAGCCACAAGAAGCTATTTGATGAATTATCCTCAAGGATCGCTGACATAATGGCGGCATGTCTCACCAACCTACCCCATGTCATTGCAAAGAAATGCCACACTAGTGTGATAGAGAAAAGGGAAGCAAGTGTCCAAGTTGCAACCAAACTGCTAGGTGAGACTAAGCACATAGTCAACACCCTTCAAGGCCCCCTTCAAGACAAATGGCATGCTTATTTAAGTATGAATCCAGAAGACTTGGCGTTTATTGACAAATGGCGTGCTTATTCAAGTGAACCTTGAATCACTTCTGTTCTTCCATTAATGAAGTAGTTCACTTAGATTTCCCACTAATATTGATTTCCTATTATACATATAAAATTGTATTAACCATTTGTTTATGAACCAGTGTGTGAATCTACCTTTGCTCCTCAAAGCAAATCCGATGGGATCAAGATTGAACTAATAGTTTGGCGAACCAGCGTGTGAACCAGTGTGTGAAGCTACCTTTAGTTTCTAAACTTTGTAACAAGTTATTTTGTAATAACTCGTACCTTTTCCTAGTTTACTTGTAAGATATATGTTGCTTGTTGAATGTATTTGATATTTGGTATGGTTTGAGAAATGATTCAAATATTTTCATATGGATTTGTTTGAAGAACGATATGTTAACCAAGTTCATTCGAGTACAAGTAATGGGCCTCTCGGCCCGGTTATGTTTATTTGTTTAGTCTAGTTATTATGGGTCAAAACTTTAGTATTGTTTATGTTTATTAATGTTGGGCCGTAGGCCACATGTATGGGTCGAACAGAATGTTTAAATTCAGTCCATTAGGTAGCGGTTAAAACAAGGGTTTGGGCCAGAGCTTTTTTGAATCGTCACGTCCTCATCAACAGGTAACTACCGAGCGGTTATCTTGGAACAACACACCTGTTCATGAAACGTTGTGACTGGAAAGACGTGACCATTCATCGCTATAAAAGCCGGCTGCGGAACTCCTTGTTTGTCGGTCAGTTAGTTTGTAATCAAACGTGTGTTTACAAGTTATCATATTCAAGTTCTAGTTATCATTCAAGTTCAATTCGGTTAGTTATCTTTTGCAAATCTGTTTTTCGTTCAATTCATCATGAAATACTGTGATTGTTGTGGGTTGTTTGAAAACGATTGTGTATGTGGTCACAATACCATCCGTTCCGATTGGTCCTGGGTTTCCGATGACGATGATACCAACATTGGTATTAGAGCCAAAGGTTTAACAGGAAGCGGAAGGGATTGTGATCAAGAAGAAAACCGGGTTCGTGGAAACAAAGGGAAATCGGTGGTGATCGATTATGGTGAAGAGGATTTTGTTCGTAGTGGAGAGTGCGGCCGGGCGGCGGAAGTGGATGAGTACGCGCAGGGGAAGCCAACCATGCGGACCGGGAAATCACCAATGAAAAAGTTTCCAAAGAAAGTGTTTCAAAAGGGTTTCGTGAAGAAGTCCGGGAAGAAATCTAATGCACCAGTGGGTAGGCCGAGAAAACCGGGGTTCGGTGTTTCAAATGCAAGGAATTCGGCCACATCGCGTCAATTTGCCCTAGTAAGTATATCAAGTTATCACCATTGCCAATTGAAAGCGATTATATTGTGAAAGATACTTGCGGGGGTAAATGGGATTCAATCTGGGTTGTTGATCCCACGTTTAAAACGCATATGACGGGAAATCGAAATTTGTTTAAGTGTTTCAAGAGACACTTTGGGGTTGTAACAAACGAAAGTAGGAAGGACTTTTCGTTTGTACATGGAATAGGAGAAGTAAGAGTGCCGGTGGACGGCAAGGATAAGACAATCCCGTGCGTAAGTTACGCACCAAGACTTGACAAGAATGTTCTAAGTCTAGAACAACTCTTGTTTCAAGGGATTGAGACGGTCACCATGGGTGAAACATGTGTGTTAAAGAAAATGTTTGGTTGTCGGTCGAAAGGGTTCGACATCTACGAAGACAATTCGGAAGTTGATTTGGAACAAGATTATCTTAATGCTTTCTACGATAATCTTGGGGTTGATAATGGCTACAAGAAGGAGAAAAAGGAATTCCAAGAGTGTCTGGGGGATTATTATGAACGGGAATTCGAGAAGTCGAAAAACAAAAAGAAAGTGTACGGTGAACGTTCAAACGCTAGGAAGAAAGAAGTTGTGTACTCCAAGAAAGCGAAAAAGGCATTGTTGATCTACATTGAAGGCGAGAAAGATAATCCGCGCCAATCAAGAGAAATGCTTCGGGAACGGGCAATAACTCTCTCTCAACTCGAGGAGGACGTTGTTGAAAGAGGATTGATTATGGAAAGTTGCGTGGAACTGGGGGATCTTATCACACTACACGAAGAAATCAAGAAACACCCAAGGCTCTTCGACGCACCGTTCGAGGAAGTTTTGGTTTGGTTCATCACGGATTTTCTAGGGATTGTTTGTGAGAAAGCAATGCCGCCAGAGTTAATTGATGGACGTGATCTCAGTCTCATACTACTACACCGCATCGTGAAGCATAACGGTGGGTTCGAAGAGATAATGGAGAAAGACATGTGGGGCGATATTTCGGTGAAGTATGGCTACGAAGCGGATGACGCTTACGCGATAAAGGTCGCCTACGTTTATTATTTGGAGTTGGTCGAATGGTATTTCGACTACATCAAGAAGGAGCGTGCAAGAAAGAAAGTTGGCATGGCTGAAAGCTCAAGCAACAATTGCGGTTGGCTCGACGATTCAAGCGACGACGACGTGGTGGTCAAGATCGAGGTCACCAACAATCGCAAGGAGTGATCGTGATCGAAGACTCGGATTGTTGGTGCACTTGTGTCTGTACTTTGTCTGTATTCGGTCTGTATATAAACGATGTCCAAAGTTAGTCTGTAAGTTGACCAAGTCAACTATCCTCCTAGTTTGACTTGGTCAATCT
This sequence comes from Helianthus annuus, assembly GCF_002127325.2. Lineage (NCBI taxonomy): Eukaryota > Viridiplantae > Streptophyta > Magnoliopsida > Asterales > Asteraceae > Helianthus > Helianthus annuus. The sequence goes on from NC_035444.2 coordinate 3,671,925, forward strand.
GTTTGTAATATGCTAGTCTGAATCGAAGGATAGCCTCGAAGGATACTGTCGATCCTTCGAGGTAATCGAAAGATATGCTTCGAATTGTTGGACCTCGAAGGATCATCCTTCGAGGTCATTGCTGATCTTTCGAACATGTTGTCATCGATAGATGATCCTTCGGACCATCTATCGGATCCTTCGACCAAGACCTGCTGTGTATGGGTATATATACCCATGCAGTGTGTTGTATTTCAGTTAGACACTCCCACAGAGACAGAAAGATAGAGCTGAGAGCATTCTGTCTGAAACACACACACACATAGTGAGAGTTTGCAAGTTAGATTTGTAAACATTGTGCTTGTAACCGGAACCTTCATACGTATTAATACAGTGGTGTTAATCGGTGAACTCTTGTGTGTTTGTTTCTATACTTGCTTCATCTCGGTTTGCCTACTAGCTTGGATTCCGCACTTGCTAGTGGGTTAGTATAACAAGGTTTAGGTTCGTAATCCTCCGCGAAAAGGGACCTACAAGTGGTATCAGAGCTTGGCTCTTTACCTTGTTTAAAACCGGATTGTTCAAGTTCTTTGGTGTGTTTGGACACTTGGTTTAGCACCCGTTTTTGGTAGTTTTTCTGCATAAAAACGGTTTCTAAACCTTCGGGAGTGTTCAAGGTTGGGTTGGGTAACTTGAAAACTTGTTTTTAAGTGAGTTTGATTTTTCCGGTCATATTCCGATTATCATTCCGGTGAACTGGTTGAGGATAAGGTTGCCTACTTTTAGTAAACTTTTTGAAAGTCAAAAAGTTTGGTGAAAAGTTGTTGGCAGACCATATCCTTTCTGCCGAAAGTTGGTACACCAACCTGTCACTTTTCTCACCAACCCATCAGTACTTTTGTCAGTGTGTCAGCGTGTCAGCCGTCGAAAGATAACTTTCGAGCTCGAAGGATCATCCTTCGATCAAGAAGATTCGAAAGATAACCATCCTTCGAACATCTTTCGAAGTCAGTGTGTTATCCTTCGAGTCAAGGAATCTTTTTGATAGATACATCCTTCGAGTTACTGTTCATTACGAAAGATAAGGATCCTTCGTGTTGGGTGAATCTTTCAAGGTTATCTTTCGAGGTTATTATTCGAGCCATCAACAGTGATCCTTCGAACACTGTTGATTCTTCGAACAAGTATCATCTTTCGAGACCTGTGTTCGAAACATAAGGAGAATCTTTCGAAATCATCTTTCGAAAGATAAGGATCCTTCGTATAGACAATCTTTCGAAGTCAATCCTTCGAAGTCTTTGTTCGAAACTCAACAAGGATCTTTCGAACCTTGTTGATCATTCGAACAAGTATTGTTCTTTCGAACAGGTTGTATCTTTCGATTCATATCTGTTTTTGCACTTAACAGTTTGTGGTGTGTAGGTTTGGTATTTATATTTGATCAAAATGAGTTGTACTAGCCCTTGGGATTGGAGTACGGATCCACAACCAGATCTGAAATAGATGTCGATGGCTGAATATATGACGAGTGCCATACCTAAACAACAACAGTCAATAAGTTCATGTCAATGGGCTTTGGTATCCAATCAAAGTCAAAGTCTTCAGAATCTTCTGATTAGTGAGAGTGAAACAGGCAGTAACAATCGTCCACCAAAGCTGAACCACATGAACGACTTTCCGTCATGGAAAAGCCGCTTTCACACATATGTTCAAGGACAAAGCACCGACCTTTGGATGTGTTTTGTCAATGCATTCAATGAAAGTCTTGAAAGTAGAGCATCCACTTCAGAAGGTTACGCCAACATGCTTGAAAATGACAAGAAGGCTTATGAATTGGAGAAAAAGGCCTTTGCCACACTTACTCAAGCACTCAACAAAGACATCTACCATCAGTTTTCATATTGCAAGACCACGAAAGCATTGTGGGATGCCTTAGTTGCTAGGGGAGAAGGCAATGCAGCTGCTTGAAAATCTCGGCATGATTTGTTGAAGAAAGAGTTTGAGTCGTTTCAGTTTTTGGAAAATGAAACTCTAAATGATATGATAACTCGTTTTCATCATTTGCTAAGCGAAATGTGTGCTTATGGGGTGGCAGCTACTCAACAAGACATGGTGAATAGGTTTGCTGACGCCCTACCCCCAAAATGGAGTTCGTTTATTGAGCTGTTGAAGCATACTAAAGCTCTAGAAACGATTAACATCTATGAGTTCATTCAGAAGCTGGAACATAAAAATGATGAAGAAATTAGGAAAGCAAGGCGTGCTCCAGCTCCTCAGAATACAGAAATGTATCTTCCAGGATTCGATGCTTTGGCAAGATCCGCTGCAGCTCAGCAACAACAACCTAAGCTGCAGACTGCATTTGTGTCCAATACAAGTTCAAGTTCCTTTCCGTTTCCTCAGTCAACAGCTGCTCCACCACAACCTCAATTCGATCCGAGGTCTTACATTCCTGTTCCAACACAGCCACAACCACAACCTCAACAACAACAACAGCAAGCTCACTATACAAGCAATCCTCAACCTCAAAATCATCACACGATCCGAGTCGACAACTCAAATCTTTCACACCTTAGCATTGAAGTTGCTAAGGAACATATGGAAATTATCAACACCATGGTCAGTGCTTACTGTGGTTTGGTAGCAGGTCAGCTTGGAAACATCAACATGACCAATGAAGATTATGATCAGATCGACAAGGAAGAAATGGAGTTGATGGATATTAAATGGGCTTTTGCTAGTGCGGTTAGAAGGGCAAAAGATTTTATGGCTCGAACTGGAAGAACTTCGTTGGAAGGAAAGAAAAACACGAAGTATGGGTTTGATATTAATGCCGTCACGTGCTTTAATTGTGGCGAGAAAGGGCACTTTAAACGTGAGTGCACTCGACCAACAAAACACGGCAATCACAACCCTTTCAGAAACCAGACGAATGTGAATGCCCAACAAGAAAACCGTGAACGGAGGATGGTGGCAGTGAATAACAATCAGGGACAGCCTGGAACTACCAATCACAATCGGGCTTTGGCTGTTCAAGCTGATGAGGGATGCGACTGGTCAGTCCAGTTTGGTGAAGGTGATCAAGGAAGTAGAACAGCTTTGTATGCTAAGGTCATCGAGCAGGCTCATAAAGAAGAATCTTCTGGAAGTGATGACAGTTCTGGTTATTCTGGAAGTTCTGATGAAGAAGGCTCTGTTTCTGGGGATAATCACTCAGAGCCTGATATGAATGAAGAAGGAGATGATGATGTTCAGGATCTACAGGATCTACTGAATGAAGCTGATGAGCTTATATGTCAGAAATCAATTCTGATTGGGAAGGCTGCTATTGCATCAAAGGAAATGGAGAAGCTATTTTCTGAAGATGGAGCTTTTTCTTTTCAAACTGCCTTTATGGCGAACGGGTCAGCCTCTTCTAGTCAGGTAAGTTCTGAACCTCCTGCTCCTAGTATGTGTAAATCATGTGCTGATATGAGGCTTGAATCAGAAAAGCTTCATAGTCATAATCAGAATTTGGTTATTGAATTGTCAAAATGCCAAGAGGCAAACATGGCTTTAACCCGGAATGAAAAAGAATTTAAATCTGTAATAGAAACATTAAAGAAAAATGTGTCCGAGGTTAACAAAGTAGTTTACCACAAACAAGTAAGTATAAACGAATACATTAACCTTGTGGAAGAAACGAAGAAGCAATTAGCCATTGCCCAATGCGAGCATGATGCGATCAAACAGAAATTGGATAGTTATTCTAACTCCCAATTTGTGCTTGATCACATAATTGACGTTCAACAACTGAAAGGGAACGTGAAAGGAGTTGGGTATAAGGCATGTCCACCTCCTTTGATGAGCAACTATACCAAGATGCCTGATGAAGAAGAAATGCCTCGGTATGAACCCAGTGTGCCTTTGAACTTTGAGGAATTTTCTACTGGCCTAGGGTTCAAACCGGAAAATTCTGAAAATACATCCACAAAGCAACAGGAAGCTTCAACATCCATGAAACAAAGTCCTCCAATCATCGAGGACTGTGAGTCATCGGATGATGAACCGGAGTTGGATGTAGGTAATCAGGATAGATCACTTAGCAAGATGAAAGGAGTAGTCATTCCACGAGAGAATCACATCCTTTGTGATCCTGATACTCCTGATGTTCCATCTGTTAAGGAGCAAGTGATTGATCCTGTCAAAGTTGATAAGACATGTGTGTCTACTGTTAAAAGCAGTAATGTGTTGTATACTTTGGTTGGAGATAATAAAATCTACTCAGATGACATTTTCCCAATTAAAAATGTAAATAAATCTTTGATTGACAAAGTCTTTGAAGACAACACAAACAAGTTTTTGGGAAAAACACTTCCGGGAATTGTTGTAACACAATGTGATCCAATTCCTAAAGCTGAGATCAGAAAACAGTTTGGTAATCAAAAATCTCCAACCACTCAACAACCAACTGCTTCTAAGGGTAAACAACAACAACGAGCTCCAAAGCCAAAGGCTAAGGTTGAATCAAAAGGAGCTCGTTACAAGAAGAAAGACAAAGATGTTAAATTTGTAGCATCAAAAGGTACTGATAAAATTGAGACTTTTGAAAACAAATCAAACAATGATTTTGTGCAACAAGTCAAAATTTTGAAACGTAACAGTGATAACAATTACACCCAACATACAAATGGGTGTGATGAACGAGCAAGTACCTCAGGTTCTACAGGTTCAACATCTGTCAGTCGATCAAGCTCTCCTAAGTTTGTTGAAAGGAGAACTTGTTTCAAATGTGGGAAGGTTGGGCACATCATTAAAGACTGCACAAACTTGCCCAAACCAAATTTCGTTGAGCGAGCCCCATCTGAACAGTCTCACCCACAACGTCGTCCTGTTCCTCCAAAACATGATAAAAGAACTGTTAAGGAACAAGAAACAAAACAACGACGTCATAACATTAAAATAGTTGAAAAGGCTTTGAAATCTGAAGTCAAAACAGTTAAAAGGAAACCTAGTTTGTCACAACCTTTAAAATCAGAAACTGTACATAATACACAATCTGGTAAACAAAAACAAGCTAGGAGACCTAAAAGGGGTGGTAGTTCAGGGGGAGTAAATGTGTTTGAAAACCATCAGCAAATCGAGCTCATTATTCGAGATGCTCAGGGACGACCCAAGACCACTAAGGCTTGGGTCCCCATCCTCAACTAATGTGTTCGAATGACATGTGCAGGATGTTCTAGGAGGAACTATTAATAGTCATTGGATTGTTGATAGTGGAGCATCCAGGCACATGACTGGCGACTTACGGCTCCTGTATGACGTGAGAAATATTAGAGGAGGGTATGTTGCTTTTGCGGGTGATAAAGGTGGGTACATCACTGGAGAAGGAAGTATCTCCAATGGTATCGTGTGCTTTGATAAGATCAATTATGTGAAGCAAATTGATCACAATCTTCTCAGTGTGTCGCAAATCTGCGATAAAAAGTTCTCAGTGATTTTTGATGACGCTGGCTGTTATGTGCTGAAGCCTGGATTCAAAATTCCACAAGAATGGATTCTCTTATCGGCTCCGAGAGTTAATGATCTTTATATTCTCGACATGAGCCAAGCGATTACAACATCTGCACAAGTTACTTGCTTTGTCTCAAAAGCCACAGAAAAGGAGTCTATATCTTGGCACAGAAGAATGGGACACATTCACTTGAGAAAAATGAACCATTTGGTGAAAAACAATCTTGTGAATGGTGTGCCTGTAAGAAGTTTTCATTTGCAAGATATCTGTGTCTCGTGCCAAAAGGGGAAGCAAACAAAGAAGTCTCACCCTTTGAAGAAAATCAACACTGTCAGCATGCCTCTCGAACGTCTTCATATGGACCTTTTTGGACCTATGAAGCACAAGACAACGTTTGGTGATGCCTATTGTTTAGTAGTTACTGATGACTACTCTAGATTTTCTTGGGTATCCTTTATGGCACACAAGAGTGAAACTCCTGGCATCCTCAAGGATCTTCTTACAATGTTAGAAAATCTCTATACGTTGAAAGTGAAAAGGATCCGAAGCGACAATGGAACTGAATTCAAGAATCAAGTTATGGATGAGTTTTGTACTTCTAAAGGCATTCTTCATGAGTACAGTTCTCGTTATACTCCACAACAAAATGGTGTCGCTGAGAGGAAGAATCGGACGATTATAGAAACTGCAAGAACAATGTTAGCAGAGTCGGAACTCCCTATTCAATTCTGGGGAGAGGCTGTATCGGCTGCTTGCTACACGTTGAACAGAGTTCTTACAGTAAAGAGACATGGCAAGACTTGCTTCGAACTCCTTCAGAGAAGGAAACCGGATCTTTCTTACCTTGAACCATTTGGGGCTCCTTGTACTATGATTGAGCCGGATGGAAAGTTTGGTGCAAGAGCTATCGAGGGTTTCTTCCTTGGATATGCTACTCCGAATTTTCGTGTTTGGAATCTAGCTACCAAAAAGATTGAGCTATGGAGCGAAGTTAGGGTTCAAAGGTACACGAGTCCTGTTAGGGCTCCGGGTGATCCGTGGATGTTCGATTATGATGGGCTATTTGACTCCTTCAATCTGCCAACCTTTGACGAAGAATCAGCAGCGGCTCGGATGTTGTTGGAAAGTGACAACGCTGCTGTCTCGCCTTTGGTTAGACCTATTGTGGTTGACCCTCAAGCTTCTTCGTCAGTCAACAATATGGTTCAAAATGAGGTTTATGAAGATGCTGCTGATTATAATGACTCTTCTGAAGATGATGAATATCATGATGCAGCCGAAGGATCTTCAGCTCCAGCTGCTCCTGTTCAAGGTGCCTCTGGTGATACACCTCATACGCAGAATATAGATACTGCTGAAGGGAATGCATCCACCTCTACCCACATTCCAGGTGTGGAGCTGGTTGTTGATCTTAATCTGAATAACTTGGGTATCAATGCTCGTGTGCCAGATAATCCTGAAATGAGGATTCACGATACCCATCCCCAGCAGAATATCATAGGAGATGTCCATCGCGGTGTGCAGACGCGTAATCAGCTGAGAAACAACCGGAATGCTGGTTTGTATTCAGCTATAAGAGAATCTGGCCAACAAAATGACTGGTCCTTCGCGTGTTACGTGTCACAAGAAGAACCAAAGTCGTGGAAAGAAGCATTGAAAGATAGTGCTTGGGTTGAAGCCATGCAGGAAGAATTGCAGCAATTTCACAAGCTTGGTGTTTGGAAGCTTGTTGAAAAGCCTGAGAACTACAAGAAGATTGGCACTCGATGGGTCTTCAAATGCAAGAAAGACGACCGTGGAGTGGTTATTCGGAACAAAGCTCGTTTAGTCGTTCAAGGTTTTCGTCAGATAGAGGGGATTGACTACAACGAAGTCTATGCACCTGTTGCACGTCTGGAAGCTATTCGGATCTTTCTGGCTTATGCCTCATTCAAAGGATTCAAGGTTTACCAGATGGACGTCAAAAGTGCATTTCTACATGGTGTAGTTGAAGAAGAGGTATATGTCGAACAACCTCCAGGTTTTGAAGATCCTGTCCATCCCGATCAGGTTTGGTTGCTCAACAAAGCTCTCTATGGTCTTCATCAAGCGCCACGAGCTTGGTATGCAACCTTATCTACATATCTGCTGGAGAATGGTTTTCGAAGAGGTCTTATCGATTGTACTCTCTTCATCAAAGAACAAGATGGAGATCTTCTTCTGGTACAGGTATATGTTGATGATATTATTTTTGGTTCTACTAATGATGTTTTGTGTAGGAATTTCGAGCGCATCATGCAGGATAAGTTCGAGATGAGTGCTATGGGGGAAATGAATTTCTTTTTGGGCCTACAAGTGCAACAAACGGAGTCTGGGATATTCATCCATCAGACTAAATATGTTGGAGACATCTTGAGCCGGTTCCAGATGTCCGATGCAACGCCCATTGGTACCCCATTGCCCACTAATCACGGAATAACTCCTGACTTGAAGGGTGAACCTGTTAGCCCTTCATACTATCGCGCGATGATCGGATCCCTTATGTACCTCACAGCATCAAGGCCAGATATAATGTACCCAACGTGCCTGCTTGCCAGATATCAAGTTAACCCGAAGGCCTCACATCTTGCAGCTGTCAAAAGGATTTTTCGTTATTTGAAGGCTTACCCCGACACCGGTCTGTGGTATCCTAAGGATAATAACTTTGACTTGGTCGCATTCAGTGATTCTGATTTTGGCGGATGTAAAATCGACGGTAAATCCACAACAGCTGGATGTCAGTTTTTAGGAAATCGCCTAGTAACATGGCAGTGCAAGAAGCAGACGTGTGTAGCTACATCAACATGCGAAGCTGAATACATTGCTGCCTCAAGTTGTTGTTCACAAGTTCTTTGGATCCAACAACAATTGCGGGACTACGGTTTTGAATTCCTAACTACTCCTATATACGTTGATAATTCTGCTGCTTTAGATATCACTAAAAATCCTGTGCAGCATTCAAAGACCAAACACATCGAAATCAAATATCACTTCATACGTGATTGCTTTGAGAAAAGGCTAATAGATGTTGTTAAGGTCCACACCGATGACCAACGTGCCGACTTATTTACCAAAGCATTTGACAAATCAAGATTTGATTTTTTATTATTGGTAAACGGCATTAAGGTCAAGCAAGAGTAAAACCAACATCGGAAAATCATTTTTGTAAATATCTTTGTGTCTTTTAAATTTATCTTAGTTTATTGATTTTAGGGGGAGTAAATCCAAAAATCAGAAAATCCAAAAACATCGAAAAATTTCAAAAACACAAAAACAATAGAAAATCAAAAATGAGTTTCCTGGCGAGCAAAAGAGAAAATGATAGTACATCAGTGGTCTATCCAAACCTCTTTAAACCTTAAATGCAAAACGATAAGCAGCTCTATATAAGATGTATCGGTAGGCTCACAATCATTTTAAAGTGTGCAGGGTGATATAAATCTTAAACCGACTGAAGACCAGGTGGGAACCATTCATTGGCATATGGTCTTAGTACCGAAATTTCGTTTGATAGATTGCCGAGGTTCTGAGATATTCGGTCTTTATGCTGCTTATCATCTGGGTATCATGATTGCTTCTATAAATGGACGCAAGTCTAGATCTTCCATGATACTATACATACGTGTACATATTACATACTGCATTCGACCTCAATAAGTGATAAACAATCACATGTCCAAACAAATAAGTGATAAAATATCACATTTATCCGGGTGTCAAGTTCGTCTCTCTGCTGTACGGAAGTACTGACCTGTTCACGGACTTGCACCTGTGCCCTCATGCATATGAAAATCAAGTTCCTCATCAATAAGTGATTATATCACATAGGGCTTGTTTTCAAATCAAAATAAGTGAGTATCTCACATTTTATACGGTCAAACAGATGATAATCGGTATACTCACCGGTAAGATGAACCCTCGTGCATACCTTGATACGGGAATGTGTCGTGATGTGGATAAACACCGGTTGGTAAGTATAAATCATACATTAACGTATCCTCTAAACATGATTACATCTGATAAGTTGAGCTTAAGTGGACAACAATACCGATAATTGTTATAGGATGCTTATTTTAATGTTAACTAACTAAACAACAAGAGTGTTTTGGCATGACCGTACACTGATATGATTCTCTTACCCTCGAAACTCGCAAAAAGAATGTCTGTATATATTTATTTACTGCTTAACTTTTATTGTTTTTCTTTAAACAGTTTCGTCGTTTGGTGCATATCAGCACGACATTAGCGGTGATGTCGTTTGATAACACTCAAAGGATTTTAAATTGTTGTTTTTTACTTTCAAAAATACCAAAAAGATTTTAGGCGTGTTTTAATATAAACTTTATAAAAGCCAAAAAGATTTTCTTTCTACTTTATTTTCGATCGTACGATGTTGGAGCTCGAGTCTTCGTTACCTGAAACCTGACTGAAAACCAAACTGACTAAATCTTCATAAACGGTCGAAATTTGCATGTTTTGAAAGTTAAAGACTAAAATTGTAAAATTTATTAAACTTTCAAACTGTCGGACGGTGTTTGATTGTGACATGGTCATTCGTGTGTCGTTTGTTTATACTATATTCCAAGCACTTGTTCTCATTACGCGTTTAGATTTCTTGCATGTGCAGATTCTAAAGGCAAGGAGAACATGGTCGATGACAAGCTTTGGAATGAAGACACGACGAGAAGGCGCTCAAAAGATGAAGATGATCGAGTTGCCGCTGGCCATCATCAACACCACAAGGATCTCACTTCATAAAGATCAAGTCATTCACGAGCATAACTCAAGGGGGAGCTTATGTTAAGGGGGAGTTTGCCAACACACTTCCTACATGATACGGGTAGTTTGTTGATACACTCTCTGCTTTCAAGACGTGAAGACTTTGAAGATCCTCCGACAATGAAGACTTGAAAGGACATCAGAGTTTTGGTAACTCGAAGACCAAAGACCGTCGAAGTTCGAGACGAGTCTACAACTATAGAAAATAAAGACAAAGCTACAGCCAAGGGGGAGTTTGTTGGTGCACTTGTGTCTGTACTTTGTCTGTATTCGGTCTGTATATAAACGATGTCCAAAGTTAGTCTGTAAGTTGACCAAGTCAACTATCCTCCTAGTTTGACTTGGTCAATCTGTTTGTAATATGCTAGTCTGAATCGAAGGATAGCCTCGAAGGATACTGTCGATCCTTCGAGGTAATCGAAAGATATGCTTCGAATTGTTGGACCTCGAAGGATCATCCTTCGAGGTCATTGCTGATCTTTCGAACATGTTGTCATCGATAGATGATCCTTCGGACCATCTATCGGATCCTTCGACCAAGACCTGCTGTGTATGGGTATATATACCCATGCAGTGTGTTGTATTTCAGTTAGACACTCCCACAGAGACAGAAAGATAGAGCTGAGAGCATTCTGTCTGAAACACACACACACATAGTGAGAGTTTGCAAGTTAGATTTGTAAACATTGTGCTTGTAACCAGAACCTTCATACGTATTAATACAGTGGTGTTAATCGGTGAACTCTTGTGTGTTTGTTTCTATACTTGCTTCATCTCGGTTTGCCTACTAGCTTGGATTCCGCACTTGCTAGTGGGTTAGTATAACAAGGTTTAGGTTCGTAATCCTCCGCGAAAAGGGACCTACACGGATGTTCTTGCTTAAGGGGGAGAATGAAGAACGATATGTTAACCAAGTTCATCCGAGTACAAGTAATGGGCCTCTCGGCCCGGTTATGTTTATTTGTTTAGTCTAGTTATTATGGGTCAAAACTTTAGTATTGTTTATGTTTATTAATGTTGGGCCGTAGGCCACATGTATGGGTCGAACAGAATGTTTAAATTCAGTCCATTAGGTAGCGGTTAAAACAAGGGTTTGGGCCGGAGCTTTTTTGAATCGTCACGTCCACATCAACAGGTAACTACCGAGTGGTTATCTTGGAACAACACACTTGTTCATGAAACGTTGTGACTGGAAAGACGTGACCATTCATCGCTATAAAAGCCGGCTGCGGAACTCCTTGTTTGTCGGTCAGTTAGTTTGTAATCAAACGTGTGTTTACAAGTTATCATATTCAAGTTCTAGTTATCATTCAAGTTCAATTCGGTTAGTTATCTTTTGCAAATCTGTTTTTCGTTCAATTCATCATGAAATACTGTGATTGTTGTGGGTTGTTTAAAAACGATTGTGTATGTGGTCACAATACCATCCGTTCCGATTGGTCCTGGGTTTCCGATGACGATGATACCAACATTGTTGTCTTGGCATATCTCCATAGGATCTTGGTGTTTGCAAGTTACGTGAGTTATTGGAAAGCAAAAGAAGTTCTCAAAATACAAACACAAATGTAACATGATTCTTGGTCATTAGGCTATTTTGTTGATATTATAAAGCCACTTTGTTAATAGATTAGACCGAATTAACCTTGGTAGATTTTGTATAATCCTTCATGATCTGTCCATTGAAATCTTTTGATATGTGCCTATTTCCGTCAACCGTGCCCACGTACAAGAGTTATGGTTATCTTTAGTATTAATTAGTTAGTTAATTATGAAGTCCAAATAGTTAGTGGAGTTAGTTACTTATGAAGCCTAAATAGTTAGTGGAGTTAGTGGTAGTATTGGTTATTTATCTTTAAGGCTATATAAAGCCATTTATGTTTCTAAGTTTATTATGAATGGAAAATTAGTCTAAAAATTCTCTCTAAATTTCATCTTGTTTCTCTCTATTTTCTGTGGAGCTTGACCCACTTTAACGGGTTATCTATCAATCCAAGTGTTACACAACATTTGGTATCAGAGCGGTCTTGATCCCCTCATGGACGCTCACGAATGGAACGAGTCGTTGGATCGAATCATATCAACGATTGCTGAGATGATCGATCTTCTAAAAAACGAGTCCCGAAGATGGGCAACTTCACCCATTTTTTCTACACCGCTACCGTCACCCACTGCCGCCTCACCACCACCAACAATTGTCATCAAACCACCTCCATCAACCGTAGCCACTTTCGCCACCGTGCCGCCACCAACCTCAAAAACCACCGAAGTCGCTTCTGCTTCTCCTAATATATGCCCCACCAAAAAGATCAATCATCCGTTGAATAACAAAGATGGTGGATTCGGTTCTCAGTTCACTAAGAGGAGATTTTTAGGCACCAATGGTAACACAATACACTATTTGAATGTATTATTGCCGACATCCCAAAAGCCCTTTTCATCTAATTCATCCAAGGATTATTTAAAAGTTAAAGGGGCAAAAGTTTGTCTATTACCCGAGATGTTACAAAAGGCATTTCAAACCAATACATCACGGTGTATAACTTCTTCCAAACCAAGACCTACTCCTGATGAGGAAGAAGCCAAACAACGTGCAGTCGAAATACGGGAGTGGTGGCCACCATGGCGCTTCACCAAAACGGCTCCGAATGCCATTGTGCGAGTCGAGTGGCGTCCGCCATGGGTCAAATTTAATCCGAATGTCGTCCTTGAGGACAAGGACGTTTCGAGCGGACGGGATTGATATGTGCCTATTTCCGTCAACCGTGCCCACGTACAAGAGTTATGGTTATCTTTAGTATTAATTAGTTAGTTAATTATGAAGTCCAAATAGTTAGTGGAGTTAGTTACTTATGAAGCCTAAATAGTTAGTGGAGTTAGTGGTAGTATTGGTTATTTATCTTTAAGGCTATATAAAGCCATTTATGTTTCTAAGTTTATTATGAATGGAAAATTAGTCTAAAAATTCTATCTAAATTTCATCTTGTTTCTCTCTATTTTCTGTGGAGCTTGACCCACTTTAACGGGTTATCTATCAATCCAAGTGTTACACAACATTATTGATATGAACCAATCGGATTTGGGATAAATAATCCGTTGAGTGGATTAACCTCAAAAGAAAATAGCAAAGAAGCAAGACTTTGAGATAACTCTTTTTTCAATATTTTTCCTTCATTACTTAAACAATAACAATACTTGCCCTTTTATAGGCTTAACCATGAAAAGGAATACATAACCCACTAAAACCACTAATCTACTAAACTAACTCCACGAAACTAATTGAGGAAACAAAAGACAATTAACACATGTGCAGAAGTAAACAACGTGGGTATCAACAAATACTTCATTAAATAAAAACATGGGTGAAGCATGATTTCCTCTTGGTACGGCAACGTGGGTGGTCATGGACCCAAAGATTGGCACATAACAATCTCACCCCCTCGAAACATCCTTGTCCTCAAGGATGAACCCGGATGGAACTTCGTGTTGCGCCATGGCGGCCGCCACTCGACGCGTCCAATGGTATTCGGAGATGTTGGAACGGAGTGCCATGGTGGACGCCACTCGCGCCTCATGGTTGCATGTATGAAGGTTGTCGTTTTCTTTTTCTTTTTAGTCTTCGTTGAAATCACGTCTGTCTTCAACATGGTTGCCATTGTGATTGTGATTGGAGTAGTGGCCTTGACTGTGGCTCTTCCTGTCATCACTTGGGATGGTGGTGAGATGGGTGATGGTGTCCGTTTGAATGATGGTGCAACACGGGTTAAGGACTCGGTGTTGTGTGTTGATGATTTGGTGTGGGTGGGGATTGATGCCGATGGTTTAGGGTCCGGGTTGGGTTGTAAAGTAACGATTTTGGCAGCGGGTTCGGGTTGGTGTTCCGGTGTGGATTGTATGTTAACAATGGTGGAGGTGGAGAAGCTTGCGGCCATTTTTGGTGGTGGTGAGTCGGTAGCGGGTGACGGTAGCGGCGTAGAAAAAATGGGTGAAGTTGCCCATCTTCGGGACTCGTTTTTGAGAAGATCGATCATCTCAGCAATCGTTGATATGATTCGATCCAACGACTCGTTCCATTCGTGAGCGTCCATGAGGGGATCAAGACCGCTCTGATACCAATTGATATGAACCAATCGGATTTGGGATAAATAATCCGTTGAGTGGATTAACCTCAAAAGAAAATAGCAAAGAAGCAAGACTTTGAGATAACTCTTTTTTCAATATTTTTCCTTCATTACTTAAACAATAACAATACTTGCCCTTTTATAGGCTTAACCATGAAAAGGAATACATAACCCACTAAAACCACTAATCTACTAAACTAACTCCATGAAACTAATTGAGGAAACAAAAGACAATTAACACATGTGCAGAAGTAAACAACGTGGGTATCAACAAATACTTCATTAAATAAAAACATGGGTGAAGCATGATTTCCTCTTGGTACGGCAACGTGGGTGGTCATGGACCCAAAGATTGGCACATAACATCTTATCATTTGGTTAAGAAAGACACCATTTCCACCAAATAGATAGCAATTAATTTCTCTTCATTTGTATACTCGGTATAAAATATTCACTTTTCTTGACTGGTTCTGCATGTGGGACAGCCTCAGGCTCAGCCACCTCTTCACATAAGATTGCTTATTCAAACTGCTTATACAATTATTTTTAAGAACATTTACCTCCTGCATTGTTGGTTCAGACCTTGGCACAACTCGCGTATAAAAGAAAATAATAGACAAAAGGTTTGCTGCTTTTGTATGGTAAAGAAAAGAAGTATACGAAGGAAACAGAAAAGCTGGTTGTTTTATTGAACAACTCAATATAGCCTTATATAGGCTTACATGCAACGTACACTCCAGACTCTTTCAAATCATTCGAATAGACAATGATGTTCAATGGAAGAATCTTGCATGGTATGCGTACGAAGGATGCAGGCAGTTTGAAATGATTTGGGGGGTTTGCGATTGTTTGTTGCTGGGATCGCAATGGGACGGGGTTTTATCGGATAACTAGCATCGGCTATCGGGTATATTGCGGGTTAAACTTTGTAACAAGTTATTTTGTAATAACTGGTACCTTTTCCTAGTTTACTTGTAAGATATATGTTGCTTGTTGAATGTATTTGTTATTTGGTATGGTTTGAGAAATGATTCAAATATTTTCATATGGATTTGTTGTCTTGGCATATCTCCATAGGATCTTGGTGTTTGCAAGTTACGTGAGTTATTGGAAAGCAAAAGAAGTTCTCAAAATACAAACACAAATGTAACATGATTCTTGGTCATTAGGCTATTTTGTTGATATTATAAAGCCACTTTGTTAATAGATTAGACCGAATTAACCTTGGTAGATTTTGTATAATCCTTCATGATCTGTCCATTGAAATCTGATGTAGGTCCCTCACGGAGGATGACGAACCTAAACCTTGTTATACTAACCCACTAGCAAGTGCGGAATCCAAGCTAGCAAGCAAACCGAGATGAAACAAGAACAAACACAAACACACAAGGTTCACCGATTAACACCACTGTATTAATACGAATGAAGGTTCCGGTTACAAGCACAATGTTCACAAATGTGTTTTGCAAACTCTCAAAGTGTGTGTGTGTGTGTTTTTGGACAGAATGCTCTCAAGAATCTCTCTATCTCTCGGTGTGCCTCTGTCTTTCAAGTCTCTTTCTGTCTAACTAGTGAACACACAATGCATGGGTATATATATACCCAGCACAGATTGTCTTGTCCGAAGGATTCGATAGATGGTCGAAGGATCATCTATCGACTACAAGGCTTTCGAAGGATCAGCATTTACCTCGAAGGATGATCGATAGATCATCCATCGAAGGTTCATCTTTCGAGCACCTCGAAGGATCAACATTATCCTTCAATGAGCTATCCTTCGACACAGACAATACAACCAATTTGCTAACTGTTGGCCAAGTCAAACCAGGAGGACGGTTGACTTGGTCAACTTACAGGACTGACAAGGACATCGTTTACATCGTGACTGAATACAGACAAAGTACAGACACAAGTGCACCAACAAACTCCCCCTTGGCTGTAGCTTTGTCTCGATCCTCGATGTTTGCAGATTTGTCTCGATCTTGATCATCTTTGATCTTCATGTCTTCAAGACTTTGATGTCCTTTCAAGTCTTCAATGTCGGAGGATCTTCAAAGTCTTCACGTCTTGAAAGTAGAGAGTGTATCAACAAACTACCCGTATCATGTAGGAAGTGTGTTGACAAACTCCCCCTTAGCATAAGCTCCCCCTTGAGTTATGCTCGTGAAATACTTGATCTTTATGAAGTGAGATCCTTGTGGTGTTGATGATGGCCAGCGGCAACTCGATCATCTTCATCATTTGAGTGCCTTCACGTCGCGTCTTCATTCCAAAGCTTGTCATCGACCATGTTCTCCTAGCCTTTAGAATCTGCACATGCAAGAAATATAAACGCGTAATGAGAACAACTGCTTGGAATATAGTTAGCATAAACAAATGACACACGAATGACCATGTCACAATCAAACACCGTCCGACAGGTTGAAAGTTTAATAAATTTGTCAATTTAAGTTTCCGACTTTCAAAACTTGCAAATTTTGACCGTTTATGAAGATTTAGTCAGTTCTGTTTTCGTTCAGGTTTCAGGTAACGAAGACTCGAGTTCCAACATCGTACGATCGAAAATAAAGCAGAAATAAAATCTTTTTGGTATTTTTGAATTTCTCAAATGTAAAGACTGAAAGCAGTAAATAAATATATACAGACATTCTTTTTGCGAGTTTCGAGGGTAAGAGAATCATATCAGTGTACGGTCATGCCAAAACGCTCTTGTTGTTCAGTTAGTTAACGTTAAGATAAGCATCCTATAACAATTATCGGTATTGTTGTCCACTTAAGCTCAACTTATCAGATGTAATCATGTTTAGGAGATACGTTAAGGTATGATTTATACTTACCGACCGGTGTTCATCCACATCACGACACATTCCCGTATCAAGGTATGCACGAGGGTTCATCTTACCGGTGAGTATACCGATTATCATCTGTTTGACCGTATATGATGTGAGATTCTCACTTATTTTGATTTGAAAAACAAGCCCTATGTGATATAATCACTTATTGATGAGGAACTTGATTTTCATATGCATGAGGGCACAGGAGTAAGTCCGTGAACAGGTCAGTACTTTCGTACAGCAGAGAGACGAACTTGACTCCCGGATAAATATAAATGTGATATTTTATCACTTATTTGATTTGGACATGTGATTGTTTATCACTTATTGAGGTCGAATGCAGTATGTAATATGTACACGTATGTATGGTATCATGGAAGATCTAGACTTGCGTCCCCGTTATTTTTCGGTAAAAGATACAACCATGATACCCAGATGATAAGCAGCATAAAGACCGAATATCTCAGAACCTCGGCAATCTATCAAACGAAATTTCGGTACTAAGACCATATGCCAATGAATGGTTCCCACCTGGTCTTCAGTCGATTTAAGTTTATATCACCCTGCACACTTTAAAATGATTGTGAGCCTACCGATACATCTTATATAGAGCTGCTTATCGTTTCTCATTTAAGGTTTAAAGAGGTTTAGATAGACCACTGATGTACTATCATTTTCTCTTTTGCTCGCCAGGAAACTCATTTTTGTTTTTCTATTGTTTTTGTGTTTTTAAAATTTTTCGATGTTTTTGGATTTTCAGATTTTTGGATTTACCCCCCCTAAAATCAATGAACTAAGACAAATTTAAAACACAAAAATATTTACAAAAATGATTTTCCGACGTTGGTTTACTCTTGCTTGACCTTAATGCCGTTTACCAGTAATAAAAAGTCAAATCTGGATTTGTCAAATGCTTTGGTAAATAAGTCAAATCTGGATTTGTCAAATGCTTTGGTAAATAAGTCGGCACGTTGGTCATCGGTGTGGACCTTAACAACATCGATTAGCCTTTTCTCAAAGCAATCACGTATGAAGTGATATATGATTTCGATGTGTTTGGTCTTTGAATGCTGCACAGGATTTCTAGTGATATCTAAAGCAGCAGAATTATCAACGTAAATAGGAGTAGTTAGGAATTCAAAAACGTAGTCCCGCAATTGTTGTTGGATCCAAAGAACTTGGGAGCAACAACTTGAGGCAGCAATGTATTCAGCTTCGCATGTTGATGTAGCGACACAAGTCTGCTTCTTGCACTGCCATGTGACTAGGCGATTTCCTAAAAACTGACATCCAGCCGTTGTGGATTTGCCGTCGATTTTGCATCCGCCAAAATCAGAATCACTGAAAGCGACCAGTTCAAAATTATTATCCCTAGGGTACCACAGACCGGTGTCAGGGTAAGCCTTCAAATAACGAAAAATCCTTTTAACAGCTGCAAGATGTGAGGCCTTCGGATTAACTTGATATCTGGCAAGCAGGCACGTTGGGTACATTATATCTGGCCTTGATGCTGTGAGGTACATAAGAGATCCGATCATTGCGCGATAGTTTGAGGGGCTAACAGCTTCACCCTTCAAGTCTGGAGTAATTCCGTGATTAGTTGGCAATGGGGTACCAATGGGCGTTGCATCAGACATCTGGAACCGGCTCAAGATGTCGCCAACATATTTAGTCTGATGGATGAATATCCCAGACTCGGTTTGTTGCACTTGTAGGCCCAAGAAGAAGGTCATTTCCCCCATAGCACTCATCTCGAATTTATCCTGCATAATGCGTTCGAAATTCCTACACAAGACATCATTAGTAGAACCAAAGATAATATCATCAACGTATACCTGTACCAAAAGAAGATCTCCATCTTATTCTTTGATGAAAAGAGTACAGTCGATAAGACCTCTACGAAAACCGTTCTCCAGCAGATAGTGTGATAAGGTTGCATACCAAGCTCGCGGTGCTTGATGAAGACCATAGAGAGCTTTGTTGAGCAACCAAACCCGATCGGGATGGATAGGATCTTCAAAACCTGGAGGCTGTTCGACGTATACCTCTTCTTCAACCACACCATGTAAAAATGCACTTTTCACGTCCATCTGATAAACCTTGAATCCTTTGAATGAGGCATAAGCCAGAAAGATCCGAATAGCTTCCAGACGTGCAACAGGTGCATAGACTTCGTTATAGTCGATCCCTTCAATCTGACGAAAACCTTGAACGACTAAACGTGCTTTGTTTCGGATAACAACTCCGCGGTCATCCTTTTTGCATTTAAACACCCAACGGGTACTAATCTTCTTGTATCCAGCAGGTTTCTCTACGAGTTTCCAGACACCCAGCTTCTGGAATTGTTGCAGCTCTTCCTGCATTGCTTCAACCCAAGCGTTATCTTTCAAGGCTTCTTTCCAAGTTCTTGGCTCTTCCTGTGAGACATAACACGCGAAAGACCAATCGTTTTGTTGCCCGGATTCTCGAATAGCTGTATACAAGCCTGCATTGTTGTTGTTTCGCAACATGTTTCTTGTTTGAATGCCACTTTGCACATTTCCAAGGATGTTTTGTTGAGGATGGGTATTATGAATCCTTGTTTCAGGATTTTCTCAAACTGGAATATTTATACCTAGGTTGTTAAGATTAAGATCAACAACCAAATCAAGGCCCGGAATTGACGAACAGGATGATGCAGTAGCCTTAGCTGTTCTATGGGCATCCACTGGAGGAGTACCCTCTGAAGTACCATGAACTGCTGTTGTTGGGGCTTCTTGATCTGCATCTAGAAATTCATCATCCTCTGAAGATTCGTTCAATTCGTTTGCATCATGGAAATCCTCATTGTTGAGAGTATTATTGTTCACCGAAGAAGATGGTTCTTGATTAACAAGAATTGGACGAACCACCGGTGAAACTGTTGCATTGTCACTCTCGAAAAACATCCTAGCCGCAGCACTTTCTTCAACGGCTTCAACAATGATCGAATTGAAAAAGTCATCGTACTCAAACATCCAAGGTTGACCAGGACATTTGACTGGCAAAGTGTGCCTTTGTACTCTGACCTCAGACCATTCCTCGACCCTTTTAGTCTCTAGATTCCAGACTCGTAAGTTAGGGGTGGCATACCCAAGAAAGTAGCCATCAATTGCTTTTGCCCCAAACTTTCCATTAGGATCGATGATTGTGCATGGAGCTCCAAACGGTTCAAGATAAGACAAATCTGGTTTCCGTTTTTGAAGAAGCTCAAAGCAGGTCTTGTTGTGCCTTTTGACTGTAAGGACTCGGTTCAATGTGTAACATGCAGAGGCCACAGCTTCAGTCCAGAATGGAATGGGCAACTGCGACTCTACCAACATTGTCCTAGCAGTCTCGATCAATGTGCGGTTCTTACGTTCAGCGACGCCATTCTGTTGAGGAGTATAAGCTGCACTAAACTCATGAAGAATACCCTTTGAAGTGCAAAACTCCGCCATGGCATGATTTTTAAATTCAGTACCATTGTCGCTACGTATCCGCCTAACCTTCAACTTATACAAATTCTCAATCTGAATGATCAAGTTTTTGATAATGCCAAAGGTTTCACTCTTGTGTGCCATGAACGCCACCCAAGAAAATCTTGAATAATCATCAGTTATCACGAGGCAGTATTGATCACCCCGAATACTCTTGTGCTTGACAGGACCGAACAAATCCATGTGCAAACGTTCAAGAGGTACTGCCACCGTGTTGATTTTCTTTGTAGGGTGCTTCTTCTTCGTTTGTTTTCCCTTTTGGCACGAAACACAGACGTCTTGAAGATGGAAATTTTTGAGGGGAACACCATTCACCAATTCATTTGAAACCAAATGATTCATTTTGCGTAAGTGAATGTGACCCATTCGTCTGTGCCAAGAGATAGTGTCTTTTTCTGTGGCTTTGGAAACGAAACAAGTTGCTTGTGCAGACGTAGTAATAGCTTGGCTCATGTCAAGGACGTACAAATCATTTATCCTTGGAGCTGACAAGAGAATCCATTCTTTTGGAATTTTGAAGCCGGGTTTCAACACATAACATCCATTAGCATCAAAGTGTATTGAGAAGTGCTTGTCACAGATTTGAGAAACACTAAGAAGATTGTGATCAAGTTGTTGCACAAAGTTGATCTTGTCAAAGCTGACAATCCCGTTGGATATCATTCCTTCACCCGTTATATATCCACCTTTATCTCCAGCAAAAGCAACATAACCTCCTCTAATAGATTTAACGTCGTAGAGAAGCTTCATGTCGCCCGTCATGTGCCTGGATGCCCCACTATCAACAATCCAATGACTACTGATAGTTCCTCCTGGAACACCCTGCACATGAACTCAAATGAATTAGTTGGAGATGGGGACCCAAGCCATTGTGGTCTTGGGTCTTCCATTTTCATCAATGACAATAACTTCTTGTCTTTGATGGTTGGTGAATTGTGATGGTCCCCCTGATTCAGTAACCGTTTTAGGTTTCCATGTCTGTTTTGTTTTACCAGTGTCTTTCTTTAAAATTTTAACTTCATGGTTGTCTGAAGTTTTTGAATTTTCTGGTTTGATAGAAACAGATGATTTGTTAACCACATCGGTTTTAATTGCCTTTTCAAGTTTCTTGACCTGTTGGCGTTTTTGTTTCTTTTCCCTCTCTTTTATAAGGCGGGGATCTTGCTTTACAGAAACAGATTGCTTACGGCCAGTTTGGTCACGGGGAACATCAACTTTTTCTTTTTGCTTATGAAGATATGGACAATTTCGAATTATATGTCCAATTGTTCCACACTCGAAACATGATCTTCGTTCAACAAACCCCGAAGTATCATGTGATCTCTTAGCCGATGATGTTGAACTTTGTGAACCCGAGGTACTAGGCTTTGAACTGTTTTGTTCATTTCTTTTCAAAACAGTAGCTTTCTTGACAAAATCTAAGTTAGATTTATTTTCAAACGTTTCAATTTTGTCCGTTCCCGTCGATTTCACAAAGTTTACATTCTTGTTTTTCTTCTGATTCGGCTTCTTTTGCGCTTGAGCCGGAGATTTTCCTTTTGGCTTGGTGTGATTTTGCTGTTTCTGCACTGTTGGTAATTTCTTGTTGCCATATTGTTTTCGAATTTCGTCCTTTGGAATAGGAGGACACTGTGTAACTGTAACACGTGGTCCTGTCTTTCCCAAAAACTTACTAGTCGAATTCTCAAAGACTTTACTGATTAAGGATTGATTAACTTTCTTAATAGGAAAATCTTTGTCTGAATAAATCTTATCATCACCAACCAGAGTGTACAGCAAATTCACACTCTCCGACTCGTTTTCAGACGAGGACTCGATTGCAATAGTCTTAGCGGGTTTTGCAGGAGGATCACATAGAATATGATTCTCGAGAGGTATGTCCTCATTTTTGGCTACCGCATCAGACTTTGCTGGAACAGCATCATCAGATTCATCATCAGAAGAATCAGCATCCTCAATCACAACTGGAGGATCCTGATTCTGTTCAGCAGTTACAAAAGTATCTGCTGACCCATCTGAATCTGAGGATACTTCTTTCTGGTATCCGAGTCCTGCTGCAAACTCTTTCACATCTAGAGGCACAGATGGTTCAAAGAACACTCTGTCCTCCTCATCCGGCATGGCATCATAATTATGTCTCACTGGTGGTGGACAGTTCATATAGCTTATGCACGTGACGTCCCTTTTCTCCTTTTGGACATCAATGATGTGATCCAACACATAGCTAGAACTCAAATAACTATCTAGCTTGAGTTGGATTGCCTCACTTTCCGTTTTTACACACGCCATTTCTTTTTGCATTGTCTCAAGACGAGATATATACAAATTAATGTCCGTTTGTTTTCTGGAAACCATTTTAGTTAGTTCGGTTTTATCTTTCTTTAATTTCTCGATTACCGACTTAAATTCCTTTTCATGGTTTTCGTAAAACATGTTGGCTTCTGTGCATTTGGAAAGGTCCACAGTCAATTTCTGATTGTGGATAAAAGTCACATCATACTTTTCTTGCAAAGCTTCGTGCTTACTTTGCAAGTTACTCAAATTCTCATTCAATGTAGTAAGTTTGTCTTGCAAGTCAAACAAACTAGCTTGTAAAGCATCATGTTTGCCTTGCAACTCAGACATACTTTTCTCTAAATCAGCACATCTAGCATGCAATCTATCACATTCATCACAAGTAATAGCAGTGGGTTCATCGACACATACCTGACTTGATGAACCGTCGACATTAGCCATAAAGGCTGAATGGAGAGAAGACGAAGTAAAAGCAGCTTGATCCACCAGAATAGATCTTCTTTGAGTTTCTGCTGCAGCTTCCTCCAGAAGTTCATCAATATCTGCATCGATTGCTGCATTTGATGTCTCACCCACATGATCATCACCAGAACTGGATGATTCTTCATCAACGCTCCTGCTGTACCCAGAAGAGTCTTTATCCTCAGACGATTCACCACCACTTGCAGAAGATTCTCCACCACTGGTGTGAACTAACTCCTTCACAACTTGAGCAAAACATGCTGTTCCATCAGGAGCATCACCACCCAACTGGATTGACCAGTCACAACCTTCATCCACCTGAACCGCAAGTGCCCGGTTGGTTTGGTTGTTGACAGGCACCAATGTACGCTCATTGTTTCTGTTCTGGTTCTGCTGGTTGCCTTGGTTTCTGAAGGGGTTTTGGTTCCCGTGCCGTGCTGGCTTTGTGCATTCCCTTTTAAAGTGACCCCGTTCACCACAGTTGAAGCACTTTACAGCTTGTTTATCGAACCCATACTTGGTGTCTCTCTTACTCTCCAAGCTGGTTCTGCCAGTACTTTCCATCCAATCCTTTGCCCTTCTCACAGCACTCGCAAAGGCCCACTTGATATCCATCAAGTCCATCTCTTCTTTATCAATCTGCCGATAGTCTTCTTGTGTCAGATTAATGTTGCCAATCTGACCTTCAATTAACCCACAGTACGCGCTCACTACAGTGTTAAGCAGCTCCATGTGTTCCTTAGCTACTTCTACACTGACTTTAGAGAAGCTGGAAGTGTCGAGCTGTACTGTACTTGGCTTTGATTGTTGACCAGCAGATGATGTTCCTCCATAACATGCACGTTGTTGTTGAGCAGGAGGAGGAGGAGGTGGTTGTATTGGATTTCCATACATGTCTGTGGTGGGAGGTGGCTTGACAGGAACTTGCACCGGATTGCCATACATATCTGTACTTGTGACAAATGCCGTTTGCAGTGGAGCATGTGGACCAGTTCTTGCAGACGAAGTACTTGAAGTTCCATAATACATTTCTGGATTTTGTGGCAATGGAACTCTCTTCGCCTTTAATGTTTCCTCCTGATCCTTGTTTTCCAAAAGCTGAACGAAGTCGTTGATATTAGTAGTTCTCAACACTTCGTTGTACTTCAGGATTTCCAAGAAGCTGCTCCATTGAGGAGGCAAAGCATCAGCAAACTTCTTCACCACTTCTGCTTGAGTTGTTGTTACACCAAAATTATTCAACTCAGTAAGCAAATGATAAAACCGGCTTGTCATGTCTCCCAAAGACTCCTTATCCATGCATGTGAAACAGTCGAATTCTTTCTTGAGCAGATCATGACGTAACTGACGTGTTGCTTCATTCCCTACTCCTCTGGTTTTCAACCCGTCCCACAACTTCTTAGTTGTCTTGAAACTGACAAACTGGTGATAAATATCCTTGCTTAACGCCTGAGTGAGAATGGCGTATGCTTTCTTTTCCAGATCATACGTTTTCTTCTGATCTTCAGGAAGATCGGCAAACGTAGCAGTGTCTGAAGCAGCAACCTCTATAGCTTGATCGAAATCTGTGGTGAAACGTATCCACAGTTCGGTGTTTTGACCAAGAACGTATGTACGAAATCTGTCAACCCAGCCCGGATATTCATTTAGATGCATCAACTTTGGAGGACGATTCAAACTTCCGGTTTCGCTTTCGCTCAATAAAATACTTTGGATGCTCGGAGTTTGATTCGATACTAATGCCCATTGACTTGAAGATATGGCATTTGCTTGTGAAGATGTAGACACCGGAGACTCGGCCCATGAAGGTGATAGACTTGTACACGTGTACTTTCCACTATCGGGAGCCGGTGTACCCCACCATGAGGGAGTGGAACCTGAACTTGTATATTTTCCACTGTCTGGAGCCAGATTCCACCAATTCGGATTCATGATTGATAAGAAAAATAAATTCTATATGAGTATTCCGAAGGATCACACACAGCCGAAGGATCCTGATTCGAAAGATCTGAAAAACAGAAACTTGTTAACTATAAACAGACCACAATCGAAAGATCAAATCTTGTTCGAAGGATCAACAGTGCTCGAAAGATCACTGTTGGATCTCGAACAATGATTTCGAAAGATTCACAAACTCGAAGGATTCACAATTTGAAAGATCCTTATCTTTCGAGTATATATCCTTATCTTTCGAATAACTGTCTTTCGAATAGATTCCCTGGTTCGAAGGATAAGACTCTGACTTCGAAGGATGGGTCGAAAGATGTATATCTATCGAAGCTTCCTTGATCGAAAGATGGTCTTTCGATGTCGAAGGATATCCTTCGAAACCCACTGACACACTGACACTGATGTGAAAGGTTGGTGAAAAGGTGATGGGAAGGTAAGGTCAACTTTCGGCAAAAGGGATGGTCAGATTGTACTTTCTACCAACTTTGAAAATATTGCCCAAAATGGACCACCTTATCCAGAAACCAGTCACCGGAATAATGACCGGAATTTGGCCGGAATTCACAAAGTCACTTAAACACAAGTTTTAAGTTACCCAACCCGCTTTTAAACACACCCGGTTGGTTTAGAACACGTTTTTATGCCAAGAAATCCAAGAAAAACACTAAAAACGGGATCTAAACCAAGTGTCCAAACACTCCAAGAACTTGAACAAAACCCGGTTTTAAACAAGGTAAAGAGCCTTAGCTCTGATACCACTTGTAGGTCCCTCACGGAGGATGACGAACCTAAACCTTGTTATACTAACCCACTAGCAAGTGCGGAATCCAAGCTAGCAAGCAAACCGAGATGAAACAAGAACAAACACAAACACACAAGGTTCACCGATTAACACCACTGTATTAATACGAATGAAGGTTCCGGTTACAAGCACAATGTTCACAAATGTGTTTTGCAAACTCTCAAAGTGTATGTGTTTTTGGACAGAATGCTCTCAAGAATCTCTCTATCTCTCGGTGTGCCTCTGTCTTTCAAGTCTCTTTCTGTCTAACTAGTGAACACACAATGCATGGGTATATATATACCCAGCACAGATTGTCTTGTCCGAAGGATCCGATAGATGGTCGAAGGATCATCTATCGACTACAAGGCTTTCGAAGGATCAGCATTTACCTCGAAGGATGATCGATAGATCATCCATCGAAGGTTCATCTTTCGAGCACCTCGAAGGATCAACATTATCCTTCGATGAGCTATCCTTCGACACAGACAATACAACCAATTTGCTAACTGTTGGCCAAGTCAAACCAGGAGGACGGTTGACTTGGTCAACTTACAGGACTGACAAGGACATCGTTTACATCGTGACTGAATACAGACAAAGTACAGACACAAGTGCACCAACATCTTATCATTTGGTTAAGAAAGACACCATTTCCACCAAATAGATAGCAATTAATTTCTCTTCATTTGTATACTAGGTATAAAATATTCACTTTTCTTGACTGGTTCTGCATGTGGGACAGCCTCTGGCTCAGCCACCTCTTCACAGATTGCTTATTCAAACTGCTTATATAATTATTTTTAAGAACATTTACCTCCTGCATTGTTGGTTCAGACCTTGGCACAACTCGCGTATAAAAGAAAATAATAGACAAAAGGTTTGCTGCTTTTGTATGGTAAAGAAAAGAAGTATACGAAGGAAACAGAAAAGCTGGTTGTTTTATTGAACAGCTCAATATAGCCTTATATAGGCTTACTGAAGAACGAAGTTTAATCAAGTCCATCCGAGAAGAAGAAACGGTTTTACGGGCCGGTATCGTTTTTATTAATTTGTTTAGTTATAATGGGTCAAAACTGTTTATGTCTATATTATGTATTTGGGCCGGAGGCCAAGTCTAGTGGGTCGAACAAGATAGTAAGTCCAGTAGGTTATGTAGTGATTAGGAAACAAGCGGTTTGGGCTGAGAGCTTCATGAACCGGTACGTCCAAAGCAAAATAACCGCATGAGCGGTTATCAATGAAACGTCATATCTCTTCGTTTGAAACGTTGTGACTGTTGAGACGTGCCCGTTCATCGCATATAAAGCCGGCTGCAAATCTCTTGTTCTTCGTTCGGTTCAGTTAGCCAAGTTTCTGTATTTACAAGTGATTGTTATTCAAAGTTCAAGTTCGTTACAAAATCTGTTCGGTTAGTTTCATTATCATTCACAAGTTTGTTTTGTTCGATTCATAATGATGCACTGTGATTATTGTGGGTTGTATGAAAACGATTGTGTGTGCGGTCACAACACCGTCCGTTCCGAATGGTCCTGGGTTTCCGATGACGATGATACCAACATTGTATCAGAGCCAGGTTTAACAGGAAGCGGAAGGAGTTGTGATCAAGATGGGAACCGGGTTTGTGGAAACAAAGGAAAATCGGTGGAAACCGATCACGGTGAAGATGTTATTGTTCGTAGTGGAAAGTGCGGCCGGGCGGCGGAAGAGGATGAGTACGCGCAGGGGAAGCCAACCATGCGAACCGGGAAATCACCGGTGAAGAAGTTTCCAAGGAAA
This sequence comes from Helianthus annuus, assembly GCF_002127325.2. Classification (NCBI taxonomy): domain Eukaryota; kingdom Viridiplantae; phylum Streptophyta; class Magnoliopsida; order Asterales; family Asteraceae; genus Helianthus; species Helianthus annuus. Next base: position 3,699,911 of record NC_035444.2, read on the forward strand.
GTGTTTCCAAAGGGTTTCGTGAAGAAGTCCGGTAAGAAATCTAATGCACCGGTGGGTAGACCGAGGAAACCGGGAGTCCGATGTTTCAAGTGCAAGGAATTCGGTCATATCGCATCGATTTGCCCAAGTAAGTATATCAAATTATCACTGTTACCAATTGAAAGTGATTATGTTGTGAAAGATACTTGTGGTGGCAAATGGGATTCAATATGGGTTGTTGATCCCACGTTCAAAACACATATGACGGGAAACCGGAATATGTTTAAGTGTTTCAAGAGACACTTTGGGGTTGTGACAAACGAAAGTAGGAAAGATTTTTCGTTTGTGCATGGAATAGGAGAAGTGAGAGTGCAGGTGGACGGCAAAGACAAGACGATCCCATGCGTAAGTTATGCAACAAGTCTAGACAAGAATGTTCTAAGTCTAGAACAACTCTTGTTTCAAGGGATAGAAACGGTTACCATGGGGGAAACGTGTGTGTTAAAGAAAATGTTTGGTTGTCGGTCGAAAGGGTTCGACATTTATGAAGACAAGTCGGAAGTCGACCTGGAACAAGATTATCTCAATGCATTCTACGATAATCTTGGCGTTGACAACGGCTACAAGAAGGAAAAGAAAGAATTCCAAGAGTGTTTGGGTGAATACTACGAAAGGGAATTCGAGAAAGCAAGAAACAAGAAGAAAGTGTACGGTGAAAATTCAAAGGTTAAAAAGAAGGAAGTTGTGTATTCCAAGAAAGCGAAAAAGGCACTTTTGATTTACATTGAAGGCGAGAAAGATAACCCACGTCAATCAAGAGAAACGCTTCGGGAACGAGCGTTAATTCTCTCACAACTCGAGGAGGACGTCGTTGAAAGAAACATGATTATGGAAAGTTGTGTGGAACCGGGAGATCTTATTACATTGCACGAGGAAATAAAGAAACACCAAAGATTCTTCGATGCACCATTCGAAGAAGTCTTGGTTTGGTTCATTACGGATTTCCTCGGGATCGTATGTGAGAAAGCAATGCCGCCAGAACTGATCGATGGCCGAGACCTTAGTCTCATATTGTTACACCGCATCGTGAAGCACAACGGAGGGTTCAAAGAAGTGATGGAGAAAAATATGTGGGACGTGATTGCGGCCAAGTACGGTTACGAACCGGATGATGCATACGAGATGAAAGTCGCCTACATCTATTACCTGGAACTAGTCGAGTGGTACTTCGACTACATGAAGAAAGAGCGTGAAAGAAAGGGAGATGGCATGGCTGGAAATTCAAGCAACAATTGCGGTTGGCTCGACGAATCAAGCGACGACGACGTGGTGGTCAAGATAGAGGTCACCAACAATCGCAAGGAGTGATCGCGGCCGGAGACTCGGATGTTCTTGCTTAGGGCGGTGAATGAAGAACGAAGTTTAATCAAGTCCATCCGAGAAGAAGAAACGGTTTTACGGGCCGGTATCGTTTTTATTAATTTGTTTAGTTATAATGGGTCAAAACTGTTTATGTCTATATTATGTATTTCGGCCGGAGGCCAAGTCTAGTGGGTCGAACAAGATAGTAAGTCCAGTAGGTTATGTAGCGATTAGGAAACAAGCGGTTTGGGCCGAGAGCTTCATGAACCGGTACGTCGAAAGCAAAATAACCGCATGAGCGGTTATCATTGAAACGTCATATCTCTTCGTTTGAAACGTTGTGACTGTTGAGACGTGCCCGTTCATCGCATATAAAGCCGGCTGCAAATCTCTTGTTCTTCGTTCGGTTCAGTTAGTCAAGTTTCTGTATTTACAAGTGATTGTTATTCAAAGTTCAAGTTCGTTACAAAATCTGTTCGGTTAGTTTCATTATCATTCACAAGTTTGTTTTGTTCGATTCATAATGATGCACTGTGATTATTATTGTGGGTTGTATAACGATTGTGTGTGCGGTCACAACACCGTCCGTTCCGAATGGTCCTGGGTTTCCGATGACGATGATACCAACACTTACATGCAACGTACACTCCAGACTCTTTCAAATCATTCGAATAGACAATGATGTTCAATGGAAGAATCTTGCATGGTATGCGTACGAAGGATGCAGGCAGTTTGAATTGATTTGGGGGGTTTGCGATTGTTTGTTGCTGGGATTGCAATGGGACGGGGTTTTATCGGATAACTAGCATCGGCTATCGGGTATATTGCGGGTTAAACTTTGTAACAAGTTATTTTGTAATAACTGGTACCTTTTCCTAGTTTACTTGTAAGATATATGTTGCTTGGTGAATGTATTTGATATTTGGTATGGTTTGAGAAATGATTCAAATATTTTCATATGGATTTGTTGTCTTGGCATATCTCCATAGGATCTTGGTGTTTGCAAGTTAACGTGAGTTATTGGAAAGCAAAAGAAGTTCTCAAAATACAAACACAAATGTAACATGATTCTTGGTCATTAGGCTATTTTGTTGATATTATAAAGCCACTTTGTTAATAGATTAGACCGAATTAACCTTGGTAGATTTTGTATAATCCTTCATGATCTGTCCATTGAAATCTTATCATTTGGTTAAGAAAGACACCATTTCCACCAAATAGATAGCAATTAATTTCTCTTCATTTGTATACTCGGTATAAAATATTCACTTTTCTTGACTGGTTCTGCATGTGGGACAGCCTCTGGCTCAGCCACCTCTTCACATAAGATTGCTTATTCAAACTGCTTATATAATTATTTATAAGAACATTTACCTCCTGCATTGTTGGTTCAGACCTTGGCACAACTCGCGTATAAAAGAAAATAATAGACAAAAGGTTTGCTGCTTTTGTATGGTAAAGAAAAGAAGTATACGAAGGAAACAGAAAAGCTGGTTGTTTTATTGAACAGCTCAATATAGCCTTATATAGGCTTAAATGCAACGTACACTCCAGACTCTTTCAAATCATTCGAATAGACAATGATGTTCAATGGAAGAATCTTGCATGGTATGCGTACGAAGGATGCAGGAAGTTTGAATTGATTTGGGGGGTTTGCGATTGTTTGTTGCTGGGATCGCAATGGGACGGGGTTTTATCAGATAACTAGCATCGGCTATCGGGTATATTGCGGGTTAAACTTTGTAACAAGTTATTTTGTAATAACTGGTACCTTTTCCTAGTTTACTTGTAAGATATATGTTGCTTGTTGAATGTATTTGATATTTGGTATGGTTTGAGAAATGATTCAAATATTTTCATATGGATTTGTTGTCTTGGCATATCTCCATAGGATCTTGGTGTTTGCAAGTTACGTGAGTTATTGGAAAGCAAAAGAAGTTCTCAAAATACAAACACAAATGTAACATGATTCTTGGTCATTAGGCTATTTTGTTGATATTATAAAGCCACTTTGTTAATAGATTAGACCGAATTAACCTTGGTAGATTTTGTATAATCCTTCATGATCTGTCCATTGAAATCTTATCATTTGGTTAAGAAAGACACCATTTCTGTTGGCCCCAAAATGGATCTTGATCTCTAGAACATGATAAACAAACTTGTATAACTTGAACAATAATCGAAACACAATACAATCTGAATGTGTGTATATGTACAACTGATTTCGAATGAGAGTTAATGTGGTGTACAAATGAAAAACAAATGACCCCTATTTATAGTTTTTAACGGGTGCGATCCAATAGACACGTCTCTTCACGAACGGGTGTGTCTCTAGATTGTGTGGATGAGAATGAATCATGAAGAGGTGTGTCCATAAGTCAAAAGTCGCGTCCCCTTCCTTTCCTTGTGGTTGCCGAAATCAAGAGGTGTGTCCCAAGGGATTTCGCAACCCTTGGGGTGGAAGTTACAAACTTCTGAAATGTCATAACTACCCCCTGAACTTTATAACCGCCATGTAACCGCCATACTTTACACTAATTACTAATAAACCCTTGTACTTTAAGGATGTGTAGGGATTATAACTTTCATTCACCCTGTTGGTGCACTTGTGTCTGTACTTTGTCTGTATTCGGTCACGTTATAAACGATGTCCTTGTTAGTCATGTAAGTTTGACCAAGTCAACTGTCCTCCTAGTTTGACTTGGCCAAACAGTTAGAAATATGGTTGTCCTTTGTCTGGCTCGAAGGATGCTCATCGAAGGATAATGTTGATCCTTCGATGAACTCGAAAGATGAACCTTCGATGGATGATTCGATAGATCATCCTTCGAGGTTAATGCAGATCCTTCGAAGACTTTGTAATCGATAGATGATCCTTCGATCATCTATCAGATCCTTCGGACAAGACAACCTGGGCTGGGTGTATATATACCCATGCAGTGTATGTTGATAGACAGATGCACACATAGAGAGATAGAAAGTTGAGAGCATTCTGTCCGAAACACACACACACACCTTGAGAGTTTGCAAAACTGATTTGTAAACATTGTGCTTGTAACCGGAACCTTCATTCGTATTAATACAAGTGGTGTTAATCGGTGAACCTTTGTGTGTTTGTGTTTATACTTGTTTCATCTCGGTTTGCTTGCTAGCTTGGATTGCGCACTCGCTAGTGGGTTTGTATAACAAGGTTTAGGTTCGTCATCCTCCGAGAGGGACCTACACACCCCCTAATCACGAACATCCTTGAGTTGTAGATCTTGAACTCCGAACAGTTTTATCTTCTCGAATCTTCTCGGTATTTAACACTTCACATGTATCTTCTTATTCATGAACCTTGCTCCTCACGAACTTGCTTTACTTGAACTCTCTTCACACGGACTTGCTTCACACTTGTCTTGACCATACTTGATTTGTATCACACGAACCTTTTCTTATGTAGTTGTCTCAACACGAACTCCACCGGTCTTGATTAACTTGCCCATCATCATATCACATGATCGGAATCCATTTCTCATAGATTTTGATAAACTGACTCACTCAGATTTGTCTTGCGGTTGTATCACACAACAATTTTTGACCCAGTCACAGGATACGCGTGTCTTCTTGATTTATCTTCTTCACGGTTGTCTCTCACAACGAGTTCTTCGTTATTGATTGCTTCCCTCACGGATTCTTCGCTTTGATCCGATCCACTCACTGGACTGTTTTATCATACCTTTCACAGGTTATCTCCGCATCACACGGTTCTTCCCCTTGATCGTATCACACGACCAAGTTTCACGTTTCTATTTCTCTTCAGCGTCTAGGCACATCAGAAGTGCCGGTTCATCATCATCTTCTTCTATTTCGACCAATAGTGTCTCACTTTCTTTGGTTTTCTTGGTTGGGCATTCATAGGCATAGTGCCCAAGTTTCTCACTTCTATAGCAAGTGATTTTTGACTTATCTCTCATAGTCGGTGTCTCTTGCTTGCTATCATCACTTTGTGGTTTGTCGGTTCCTTCCGACTCGTAAGAGGTGTGTCCTTCACCCCTATGTTGATAATTTCCTCTCCCTCGGCCTCGTGACGGACGGAATCTCCCTCGTCCATGATTTCCAACATGTTGTCCATGACCCGCATACAGGAGTTCTTCTAGATTGTTCACGGGGCTTTCCTTTTTCTTCAACTTTAACCTTTCTTCATACGTTTTTAATTTTCCGACCGCTTCTTCTAGCGTCATAGTTTCTAGATCGGAGTATTGTTCCATGGAGGCAACTATTTGAGTAAACTTACCCAGTACGCCATTTAGGAGTTTGCGTACTAGAGTCGGTTGACTCAACGTCGTTCCTACTTCAGTTGCCCGGGTAACGATACTATTAATCTTTGCGGTAAATGAATCAATAGTGTCGTCATCCTTCATTTGCAACAATTCAAATTCTGATAATAGCGTGTGCATACGCGCCTTTTGTACCCGATCAACACCAACGTGTCTAACCTTTAGATTATCCCAAATTTCCTTTGCAGTCTTACAACTTGCAACTTGCAATACAACATCTTCTGGTATTGCTTGAAACAAATATGCAATTGCAGACTTATCTTTCTTAATGTCTACCGTTGCATTTTCTGCTGGTTCAATCGTTTCCCATAAACCATTCGCTTCAAGAATCGTCTTGATACGAATAGCCCAAACCGTATAGTTTGTTGGTTTCAGAATCGGACACTGAAACTGGGAAAGAGAACTTCCTTCCTTCTGTATTATTATCTGATTTTGTCCGGATGTTCCTGACATGACTTCTTGCCGAACAATCTTTACTTTTACTAAACTTTTACTTTCTTGGTTTCAATAGATCTCACAATCCCACGATTACCCGAATCGTGTAACAATCAAACAATCTAATTCACACTAAACCCCGGAATCAACAATCCTAGATTCCTAACCAATAACCCGGTTCAACCGTATCACCCTAGAACCGAACCCTTAAACAAAATTCTGAATTAAAACTTGCGAATTGAAAACGAAATTGAAACCTGATCGCGAATTCCCTGCGATGCCTTGCGATTCCCACGCCTAGAGCCTGATGCTCTGATACCAATTGATGCTCTGATACCAATTGTTGGCCCCAAAATGGATCTTGATCTCTAGAACGTGATAAACAAACTTGTATAACTTGAACAATAATCGAAACACAATCTGAATGTGTGTATATGTACAACTGATTTCGAATGAGAGTTAATGTGGTGTACAAATGAAAAACAAATGACCCCTATTTATAGTTTTCAACGGGTGCGATCCAATAGACACGTCTCTTCACGAACGGGTGTGTCTCTAGATTGTGTGGATGAGAATGAATCATGAAGAGGTGTGTCCATAAGTCAAAAGTCGCGTCCCTTTCCTTCTTGTGGCTGCCGATCGCGAACAGACATGTCTCTAAGGAGACATGTCTTTTCCTTTAGTGAAGCGGTTATAATCTTTCAGTTTTACATCTTCAGTCCCCATACTTTGTAACCGCCAAGTAACCGCCATCTAAATAACTATAACTATATACACAATAACCCTTGTACTTAAGGATGTGTAGAGATTAAGGATTTCATTCACCCCCCTAATCTTGAACATCCTTGAGTCGTAGATCTTGAACTCCGAGTAGCTTTATCATCTCGAGTCTCCTTGGTATCTAACATTTCACATGGATCTTTTATTCTCGAACTTTGCTTCTCACGAACTTGCTTCTCACTAACCATGTTCTTCACGAACCTTGCTTCACACGAATACTTTGCTTCACACTTGTCTTGACCGCACTTGATTTGTATCACATGAATCTTTTCTTGTGTTGTTGTCTCAACACGAACTTCACCCAGTCTTGATTGACCTGCCCACTATCATATCATATGACTTGCATCCATCTCGCATAGATTTTTAAGACAATCTGACCCACTCAGTTTCTTCTTGCGGTTCTATTACACAAATAGTCTTTCATCTGACCCAGTCACAGGATACGTATGTCTTTTGCTTGTTTTATCTCTTTCACGGTTGTCTCTCACAACGGGTTCTTCATCTTTGATTGCTTCCCTCACGGATTCTTCGCTTTGATCCGATCTAGTCACTGAACTATTTTATTGTACCTTTCACAGGTTATCTCCGCATCACACGATTCTTCTTTCCTTCGACTCCTCACAAATCGACTACACTTCTCCACACGGTTTCGATGTAACACCCCAAAATTCGAATTATTAAATTCGTTAGCATGTTGCCATGTTTAATAAAATGAGATACAATAACTAAGTTAATAAACCTAGTTAAATGCCTATTAGATAAGCTAAATGATGAAACTTGTGGCATATATGATAGTAAGTTAAAACTTGAGGGACTTAGAGTGCCAAACTTGGAAGTTAATTTATTAAAACAAAAATCTAACACACACAAGGTGTGTGTGCGTGAGAATGATCAGGAACAAGGGGAAACCCTTGTTCTTCAACTACTTACAAGAACTCAAAAATTGAACCTGATTTTGAGAAGAAATCGAATGCATGAGGCTAGGTACAACTTAATCTAAGTGTATTGATCATAAGGTAAGTTCCAATTTATGATTTGATCATCTTGTATGAAGTGGGTTATTGATTAATCCACGAATTGGTATGAAATTAAGCGTGATTATGTGTTAGAATCGTTATATAAAACGTGTATTATGTATGATTCCAACTAATTTGATGATTTAAGAAGAAACCCACAATTTTGAATGAAGTAGCGACATGGGTGTTCTACCCATGTCCAATCCTTGTTTGATGTATTTGTTACTAGCTTGAAATGGGTTTTGTGATGTTAGTTTAGGGTGAATTGTAAGAATGGAATGTGATTTTGAACACTCTTTTGGTGATTAGAATTTTGAAGTTAATGGCTATGCTTGAACTAGTTGTAAACTATGCATAGTAGATTGTACGCACACCAAGTGTTTGATAAAATGACTAGGTGAAGCTAGAAAGTGAAATTGTATGAAAATTGTAAGTTTACATGTATAGAAAGCGGTTGTGATAAAAGTAGTAGTTTACTAACTTGAAAAATATGCTTTAGATGGAACTCGTATACGAATTCGGGTTGAAAGTATATGTTGGTCAAATTTATGCATTAGGAGCTTGTACCTTGTGCTTGAATGGTGTAATGCTCACCTTGTATTAGATGTGCTTGAATCAAGGTGATTAAGAGCGAAGGTGTATGATATGTGAAAGTATATGTAAGCGAATGTGTATGCGAGTATGATTATGTGATCATGTGGTTGTAAGTACTTTAGCATCATAAGTACGAAATGTACATAGTGTCGTATGGTAGGTGCTAAATTAATATGTGTTTTATGCGTTAACATGATGGATTGCATGAGTCTAGAAAGATGTGGTTTTGGATATATGCTTTATGATTATTAGACTTGATCATGAAAGTCAAATGTGAGTTACGCTTTTGATATGATCATTATATGTGAAATCGTGTACACTAACAAGGATGTGATTGCGGTAACATGAAAGCATTAGGGATCATGTGGACGTGGACTCAAGCACGAAAGACTAACGGGTCAAGAGGGGACAAGGAAGCCAATGCGAAAATGGACGCTCAAGGTAAGTGATTCCGTAATCACTTCTTAGTTATTTATGTAAAGTTATATGCAACTTAACTAGGTATGGTAATTGAGGTCGAATAGGAACAAATGGTATGATATTGATGAAGTATTAAACGGATCTCAGCTTTGATCCGAGCAAGGTATGCGTGATTAAGAATCATAACTAGGTAGTAGGATTGGTTGCTTATGCAAGGTAGTGCTTGTTGTTAATAATGGGGCAAAGTTGACAAAAACGCCCTTGGTGGGGATTTCGGGTAAACGACCTTAAAAGTCATTTGGAAGTGAGCTATTCGATTAGAGTAATGTCTTTGTCTAGTATGAAAGTGAAGTATAGGGTTTTGTATGTTATAGACCTTTTAATGTATAAATACCCATAACGGGTCGAATAATTCATAAGTGAATAATAAGCCGATAGTGTAAGTTAAGAATTTCCTTAATCCGGATATGGGATTTTAAGTTCATATGATAGAATGTGAATTTACAAGCATGTAGGAAGAAACGGGAGGTTAAACGGGTAAACGGTTCAAAAGTTATGCGCGTTTTAGTGCGTACGGACGACGAAACGGAGCTGCAGAAAAATGCAAAATCTAGAGGGCGTCGCCGACGGGCATGGGGGCGTCGCCGACGGGCTCTAGAAAATCAGTTTTTGTGCTGATGGGTTAATTACCTGTCTACGGGTTTTTGGGCTACGGGTAAATGCAAGGCCCGTCGCCGACGGCCCTAGGGGCGTCGGTGACGGCCTTCCCAAGTCCCAAAAGCTGAAATCTTGTTATTTAAGTTAATTTATGTACCGTGGGCTTCGGTTTGATATCCGTGGACTACGGCGGACTTTCCAAACATGATTTTGAAGGTTCCTTGGATGTTTATGGGCTATAAAGCTAAGTCTAAGGCACACGTTAATAATGTATGGATATATAAGAGGTACGCGTGATCTAGTATGTGTTCGTTAAAGTATGTACATATGTAGATAAGCAAGTTTGTGTGTTTGTATGTATTTGTATACGTATGTAGAAGTTATGTAAGCATGTGTGCAGGCATACACGTATGTATGTTTATAACTCCAAGTGTACGTATGTAGTAGGATATGTAGTTATGCTTAATGAAATGTATGAGTGTATGTACGTATGCCTAGTTGTAGGAAGGATATGTAAGTATGTAGTTGTGTATGTAGGTATGTATAAGGGTATGTATGAGTGTATGTACGTATGTAGGTGTATATGTATGTGGGTATGTAAGTACATATATGTGTATGATTTAGACACATTGAGGATTAACGTTATTAATGGTGTACCTTGAGAATGATAAGTAATGCAGGTACATTCATGAAGCCTCGCCAGGAAATGGATACGCAGATGAAATGCTTGAAGTTTGATAAAGAACGAGATGTGAAGTGTATACGAATGATCTTGTTTATACATTGTGTGCTAATGTCTTTGAATGTATGTGGTGAATGCAGGTTGTGCGGGTCACGGAGGATCATCAAGGAATAAAGATCAAAGACCGAGTCACTTAAGGGATTGTACGGGGTTGTCTAAGGATGTAAATTGTTATACATAAGCTATGATTTATTCTATAACTGAGTCAGTTTTTCGTATTTGATATAAAAGAGTTATTATAAAAGTGAACTTTCAAGTAAGACGTAAGGTTTATAATGAAAGAATTTTTATGGCACGAACTTCCGCTGCGACTTTCGCTAATTACGTGTTAGGGTGTTACAAGTTGGTATCAGAGCCCTGGTTTGAGAGAATCAAGTACAAGAAAGTAAGTACTTGAACTCAAACTTGTGTGCTCTTATGATAAGGAACCCGTACAATCCAAGACTCGATCAAGGCCTAAAGGCAAAAGCAAATGTAAGTATGTATTAGCTTATGTAATTGAAGGAAATTAATAGTATGTTATGTGAAGGGTAAGCGCAATTGTTTGGAAGGGATGATCCGCGGATGCGGTCTAGGACCGACATCAAGGCAAGTAATAAGGCGAATTGACCCCAGGTACGTAAACCTAACGTGCGGGCATATGAAATGGTATAATTAAGCAAGTGAAAGAAAATTTTTAGCAAAATATAATAACGACATAATAAATAAGTTGAAAAGGTTACACGAGCCGAAACTAAATTCTTCGACATAAGGTGGCAATTACACGAAGGCACGAAACTAGTACGTGGAATGTGTACCTGGCCAGTACACAAGAAACGTATGACGTTCGTGAGACCGTGATAATTATTACAGGTATGTCTGATAGAGTTTGGTAGCAGCTAGGCGTGTGGGTGAAATGGGTAGTAAGACTCTCGGGGGATTGAGAGTACCTTGTAGGAATGAAAGATGTGAATGCAATGCTTGAATCCGCGAGACGGATTCAAGGAATGAAAGATGTGAATGCAATGCTTGAATCCGCGAGACGGATTCAAGGAATGAAATATGCGAATGCAATGCTTGAATCCGCGAGACGGATTCAAGGAATGAAAGATAAGAATGATGCAAATCCCTTGCGGATTTGGTTATGATAGCGAATGCTATGATAAGCTATGCAAGTCGACAGGTTCAAGTTGAACAAGTCGAGTAAGGATAAGGTACCATCCGTTTAGAACGGGTGGTCGCGAATGCAATAACGAATGTATGAAGTTCAATCCGTTATACGGATAGAACGAAAGATTTATGTTGAAAGCAGTTAACCCGATGTGACCGGGTCGTAAGCGGTATGCTTGAATCTCATTATGAGAGTATATGCCATTACCCCTTTAATTGGGTAATCGAATGTGTGAAGGAAATGAAAGTATATGAGCAAATGGAACTAAAATATTAGTATTGTAAGCGAAATAAGTATTATGACTAACTTTTAAAACGGGAAGGCAAGTGTTTGCAAGAAAACACTGGAACAATGAAGTGATGAGATCGTAAGCATATCTGAATTGAAAAGAAGTACAAACATGTACCTCGACACGTATGTATATATAAATAAAAAGAATGATATAATAAGAAATGGCCATGTATTGACCCATTATAAATAGGTCTAACCCACTAATGTCTTAAGAAGGAATTGAGAAAGTATTGATATATAAATGAGGTGATGTGATGAACGGGTCATGCGGGTCAGATGGCGATTGCCATTTGGACTCATTAGTTAATGTTTTGATATGTTAAGTTTTGTACTCATAGGTGAGCTTGATGAATGGACACGTAATGTCACTAATCGGGAAGGAATGATCTTCGTAAGGTATGGATAACAAATCAATGGAATCTACTTCCGAGAGGTATGTATAAAAAGGGGTGTAACTTTAATAGGAGGTTAGTACTCGACTAGAGATGGGTGTGTCAGGATAGAATGTATATATATATATATATATACATATACACACACAAACCGTAATGCAAAATGTAGAGTGAATTTCAAAATGTTTGTAATGATCGACTGGTGGTATTGAAATTGAATGCTAGTAACTGTGGAAATTCTGATAGAATATAAGAAACGACAAGTATCGATAAGAAATGCTAACCTTGATGCTCGGCTTGTTGGCCATGTTCATTTGAACAAGACATTGTAGAAAATATATGCATGACATAAATAACAATAGTAACCATGGAAATAATGCTTAGTCTTTGTGATTTAAGTACGGATAAGTAAGTTTAAGAAGGGCGATCTTAGTTGTAATAATAAGTCCTTGAATGATTATAGTATGCGTATGGTAATATACCGACCCCTCCTATGAGCTTAAAGGTAATCAGAAGTAATGATAGTAATGGAATGTTTAGGATGGCTCATAGTGAACAAAATAAAAGATAGCATATGGTGTATGAGTAGTATGAAATAATCGATTTATTTCGATTAGTAAATATATGAATGTAATATGTTTAAATAGGAAGTTAGAAATAAGCCATAGACTAGGGTTTGTACGATTAATAATTGTATACAATTGAAATAAATCCAATGAATGAAACGCTAGTGATGGTATGCGCTAGGAGCTAGCAATATAAAGTAAAAGACACTAATAAGAGCTCTGGAGCAGAATCTGACATAAGTATTGTGGATGAACAACTAGAAAGGGGTAAGAGTAGAATTGGTTTGGTAAGAACGAGCAAGGTTTCGGGGACGAAACCTTCTTTAAGGGGGGTAGACTTGTAACACCCCAAAATTCGAATTATTAAATTCGTTAGCATGTTGCCATGTTTAATAAAATGAGATACAATAACTAAGTTAATAAACCTAGTTAAATGCCTATTAGATAAGCTAAATGATGAAACTTGTGGCATATATGATAGTAAGTTAAAACTTGAGGGACTTAGAGTGCCAAACTTGGAAGTTAATTTATTAAAACAAAAATCTAACACACACAAGGTGTGTGTGTGCGTGAGAATGATCAGGAACAAGGGGAAACCCTTGTTCTTCAACTACTTACAAGAACTCAAAAATTGAACCTGATTTTGAGAAGAAATCGAATGCATGAGGCTAGGTACAACTTAATCTAAGTGTATTGATCATAAGGTAAGTTCCAATTTATGATTTGATCATCTTGTATGAAGTGGGTTATTGATTAATCCACGAATTGGTATGAAATTAAGCGTGATTATGTGTTAGAATCGTTATATAAAACGTGTATTATGTATGATTCCAACTAATTTGATGATTTAAGAAGAAACCCACAATTTTGAATGAAGTAGCGACATGGGTGTTCTACCCATGTCCAATCCTTGTTTGATGTATTTGTTACTAGCTTGAAATGGGTTTTGTGATGTTAGTTTAGGGTGAATTGTAAGAATGGAATGTGAGTTTGAACACTCTTTTGGTGATTAGAATTTAGAAGTTAATGGCTATGCTTGAACTAGTTGTAAACTATGCATAGTAGATTGTACGCACACCAAGTGTTTGATAAAATGACTAGGTGAAGCTAGAAAGTGAAATTGTATGAAAATTGTAAGTTTGCATGTATAGAAAGCGGTTGTGATAAAAGTAGTAGTTTACTAACTTGAAAAATATGCTTTAGATGGAACTCGTATACGAATTCGGGTTGAAAGTATATGTTGGTCAAATTTATGCATTAGGAGCTTGTACCTTGTGCTTGAATGGTGTAATGCTCACCTTGTATTAGATGTGCTTGAATCAAGGTGATTAAGAGCGAAGGTGTATGATATGTGAAAGTATATGTAAGCGAATGTGTATGCGAGTATGATTATGTGATCATGTGGTTGTAAGTACTTTAGCATCATAAGTACGAAATGTACATAGTGTCGTATGGTAGGTGCTAAATTAATATGTGTTTTATGCGTTAACATGATGGATTGCATGAGTCTAGAAAGATGTGGTTTTGGATATATGCTTTATGATTATTAGACTTGATCATGAAAGTCAAATGTGAGTTACGCTTTTGATATGATCATTATATGTGAAATCGTGTACACTAACAAGGATGTGATTGCGGTAACATGAAAGCATTAGGGATCATCTGGACGTGGACTCAAGCACGAAAGACTAACGGGTCAAGAGGGGACAAGGAAGCCAATGCGAAAATGGACGCTCAAGGTAAGTGATTCTGTAATCACTTCTTAGTTATTTATGTAAAGTTATATGCAACTTAACTAGGTATGGTAATTGAGGTCGAATAGGAACAAATGGTATGATATTGATGAAGTATTAAACGGATCTCAGCTTTGATCCGAGCAAGGTATGCGTGATTAAGAATCATAACTAGGTAGTAGGATTGGTTGCTTATGCAAGGTAGTGCTTGTTGTTAATAATGGGGCAAAGTTGACAAAAACGCCCTTGGTGGGGATTTCGGGTAAACGACCTTAAAAGTCATTTGGAAGTGAGCTATTCGATTAGAGTAATGTCTTTGTCTAGTATGAAAGTGAAGTATAGGGTTTTGTATGTTATAGACCTTTTAATGTATAAATACCCATAACGGGTCGAATAATTCATAAGTGAATAATAAGCCGATAGTGTAAGTTAAGAATTTCCTTAATCCGGATATGGGATTTTAAGTTCATATGATAGAATGTGAATTTACAAGCATGTAGGAAGAAACGGGAGGTTAAACGGGTAAACGGTTCAAAAGTTGTGCGCGTTTTAGTGCGTACGGACGACGAAACGGAGCTGCAGAAAAATGCAAAATCTAGAGGGCGTCGCCGACGGGCATGGGGGCGTCGCCGACGGGCTCTAGAAAATCAGTTTTTGTGCTGACGGGTTAATTACCTGTCTACGGGTTTTTGGGCTACGGGTAAATGCAAGGCCTGTCGCCGACGGCCCTAGGGGCGTCGGTGACGGCCTTCCCAAGTCCCAAAAGCTGAAATCTTGTTATTTAAGTTAATTTATGTACCGTGGGCTTCGGTTTGATATCCGTGGACTACGGCGGACTTTCCAAACATGATTTTGAAGGTTCCTTGGATGTTTATGGGCTATAAAGCTAAGTCTAAGGCACACGTTAATAATGTATGGATATATAAGAGGTACGCGTGATCTAGTACGTGTTCGTTAAAGTATGTACATATGTAGATAAGCAAGTTTGTGTGTTTGTATGTATTTGTATACGTATGTAGAAGTTATGTAAGCATGTGTGTAGGCATACACGTATGTATGTTTATAACTCCAAGTGTACGTATGTAGTAGGATATGTAGTTATGCTTAATGAAATGTATGAGTGTATGTACGTATGCCTAGTTGTAGGAAGGATATGTAAGTATGTAGTTGTGTATGTAGGTATGTATAAGGGTATGTATGAGTGTTTGTACGTATGTAGGTGTATATGTATGTGGGTATGTAAGTACATATATGTGTATGATTTAGACACATTGAGGATTAACGTTATTAATGGTGTACCTTGAGAATGATAAGTAATGCAGGTACATTCATGAAGCCTCGCCAGGAAATGGATACGCAGATGAAATGCTTGAAGTTTGATAAAGAACGAGATGTGAAGTGTATACGAATGATCTTGTTTATACATTGTGTGCTAATGTCTTTGAATGTATGTGGTGAATGCAGGTTGTGCGGGTCACGGAGGATCATCAAGGAATAAAGATCAAAGACCGAGTCACTTAAGGGATTGTACGGGGTTGTCTAAGGATGTAAATTGTTATACATAAGCTATGATTTATTCTATAACTGAGTCAGTTTTTCGTATTTGATATAAAAGAGTTATTATAAAAGTGAACTTTCAAGTAAGACGTAAGGTTTATAATGAAAGAATTTTTATGGCACGAACTTCCGCTGCGACTTTCGCTAATTACGTGTTAGGGTGTTACATTCGAATCACACAAACCTTTTTTGATGTCTCACCAATAGTATTCATTGTTTCAATAACTTCAACTTTTTCTGCATTCACTGCACTTTATTTTTTCTACACTCACTGCAACAATTTTCTCTTCTTGTTTCCTACATTCACTGCATCACTTTTCACTATCATGCATCTACAATTGTCTATTCCGCATAGCACTTTGTTTCTGATTGAAAAACCTTCGAGCCTTCACTTGGTAATTCTAGATTCTTCAAACACACACTTCGAATCACTCGAATGATTCCGTCTTTACTCACTTCTTCTTCACGATCGACTCACTCGATTTTCGTTTTCCCAATTGATTCACTCAATTTTCTTTTCTATGCTATGAATTTGGCCTTCAAACCTTCGCCCGCGAATAAAACTGATCGCGTATAACCACCGGATTAAATTTTGATTCTTCCTGGCCATCCAAATGAAAAAAAATAACCCTGTTCTGCGCTCCTATACTCGGTTCGATACACTCACGAACCCTAGTCTGATTGCTAACTTAGAATTCTAAAATTTCCTGACCACCAATACGAACCACTGTACTGGTAAAATTCAATTCCCTTGAATTCAACAAACTCTCAAATCTTTAACCCGCGTATAACCACAACACGTAATAACCGAAAAATCTAATTCGCACTAAACCCCGAAATCAAAACCCTAGATTTCTAACCCTGGTTTGATAACCTTGAACCTATAAAACAAAAAACTTGCGAATTGAAAAATATAATGATGAAACCTGATCGCGAATAACACTGTGATTCGATGCCTTGCGATTCCCGTGCCTAGAGCCTGATGCTCTGATACCAATTGTTGGCCCCAAAATGGATCTTGATCTTTAGAACGTGATAAAATAAACTTGCATAAACAATAACTTGAATGTATGTACAAATTGAATGAGTAAGTGATTACAAATGAAACTATACGATCCTATTTATAGTTTCTAATGGGTACGAGTGAATGGACGCGTCTCTTCGTGAACGGGTGTGTCTCTAGATTGTGTGGATGAGAATGAATCTTGAAGAGGTGTGTCCATAAGCCAAAAGTCACGTCCCTTTCCTTCTTGTGGCTGCCGATCGCGAACAGACATGTCTCTAAGGAGACATGTCTTTTCCTTTAGTGAAGCGGTTATAATCTTTCAGTTTTACATCTTCAGTCCCCATACTTTGTAACCGCCAAGTAACCGCCATCTAAATAACTATTAACTATATACACAATAACCCTTGTACTTAAGGATGTGTAGAGATTAAGGATTTCACTCTCGATTAATTACATCATCTTCTTAGACACGACATCAATTTGATATCGATCAAATCATTGTAGTTAATTGTGGATTATCGAAAGTGGGAAACAAATCTGATCTCCTTCTCGTCGATATCTCATATTTATAATACAACAGTGGAGAGCCTGTATGTTATGGGATATTATATTATATTATATTAGATATAGATATAGTTTGCAACATATTGATGCAATGGTTGTTGTAATGATATATAGATATAACTAGTACTAAACACCCCACGTTGCAGCAGGGCCGAACACCAATGCCTGTCAATGACCATCAACACTGAAGTTGCGGCGTGTTAATGTGAAGAAATTAAACCGACACGTAAAACATAGAAAAGAGTAACTAAGTCGATCTAGGACCCGCGCGTTACGATGAACCTCTCAAACGGGAAAAAATAGACGCAGGTTCATCGTAACGCATAGGCCCTAGATCGACTTAGTTATTCTATTCTATGTTTTACGTTTCGGTTTAATTTCTTCGTATTAACACGCCGCAACTTCAGTGTTTCTGGTCGCTTGCAGTAGTGTGGCATTGGCGTTCACCCCCACTGCAATGCGGGGGTGCTTATTATTAGTTTAGAACAACACCAACAACAACAACAACAACAACAACAACAACAACAACAACAACAACAACAACAACAATAATAATATTAAATTACTTTTTGGGTCCTTTTGTTTTAGTGGTTTTAACCGCTTGAGTGCAAAATCAAAAGTTAATGTTATGAGTACCAAAATATAACCTTTTAAATCCAAATTTTTAACGCTGTTAGAATTCTTCTTTTAGTTGCAAAAACTCTTAGGATCCATACCATATATATATATATATATATATATATATATATATATATATATATATATATATATATATAGAGAGAGAGAGAGAGAGAGAGAGAAACGGATCAGGAGAAAACGGTTGAAAGTGTGAAAACGGTGAGAACGAATCTTGTTCGAACACGTGACAGGGGCGCTAAATGATATGCAGGGGCATGATTGTCATTGTTTACGTTCCCCTCAATAAGTCGCGTTATATGCAACAGATATGGCGTTTTGTTCTTTATGCTTGTTTCAATGACGTTTTTTTTCAAAGTAATATTTGAAAATGGCGTTTATGTTTAATGGCCTTCTTCATATATCACTTTTTGTGCATAACATGTGATTTGGAAGGTACATAACGAAACATAGAAAATCGCACACACACATAAACGCCAAAGAAAAAGAATACTTTTTAGTAAATAAGATAGGTGAGAATAAAGTTAATAAGATTTTGCTCAATGAGATGAACAAAATCCTCACTTAAGAATTTTGAAATTTGGCGTTTTGGTAGGAATGACGTTTTGGTTAAAAATGACGTTTTTTAGTATGATCAATGGAAGGGATGGTAATGTCGTTTATATAATGATATGTTTGGCGCGTAGTTTAGGAGGAAATTTTTTATAATAAATGTTAGTAATAAAGTTTCAGTTACTGTTTGTTCACCTTTATCTGTTAAAGCTAGTTTGGTGTTTTGTATAATGGCGTTTTAGATAAATATGGCGTTTCATCTGGAAGGGACTGATGTGTATGGCTTGTAGTTTAAGGCAGGAATTTTAATGACGTTTTACTCATGAGTTTTATGTTTTGTATTAGAGCAGTAAAAAGACACTTTTACCTTTAATGAAGCGCGTTCACGAATTAAAGTTGATGTTATTTATGAAAACGCCACTGCGCCAATTTAATCCATACATTGTTTTGATCCAACGGATGAGAGGCGTTCTCACCGTTTTTACACTTATAGGCGTTTCCCTAAATCCTGCCCCTATGTATATATATAATGCTGTAAAAAGCTGATGTCATGGTGATGTCATCTGTTTTTTATAGCTGCTATAAAGGGTTAAAAACACCATTTCAATTTATTTTTGTGGCCGTCTAAGATCTCACAACTCGTAGGACTTTTCATTTTACCCTAACCCTATATATATATATAGCATTCTAGACCTCACATTTCCCTAAGCTTTTCATAATATACATATATGTATAGTTTAAAATTGACTATATACATACATATATGCATATTGTCAAATCTTGAATTATACACATATGTATATAGTCAGCTTTAAACTATACATATGTGTATATTACGAAAAGCTTAGGAAAAATGTGTGGTCCAGAATGTTTCTCAATTAACCTAGTGTTTCTCACACGATCTAACCCTATATATATATATAGGGGACCACTAAAATGAGAACCACCTCGAGTTGTAAGAACCGTGAGAACTACACCGTACGGGGCGAGGTGGACCAGATTTTTTTTTCGTAAACATAGATGCGTGTATTATAAACACCTTTGTAAAAAAAAATTCAAAAAAAATGTCGTGTGTGTAGTTTTGAGCACCACAAGTTTGTGTTTACGGGTACCGTAAATCTTACCGGAAAACTTACGATACCCGTAAACACAAACTTGTGGTGCTCAAAACTACACACACGACATTTTTTTTTGAATTTTTTTTACAAATGTTTTTATAATACACGCATCTACGTTTATGAAAAAAAAATTTGGTCCACCTCGCCCCGGATCAAAAAGTTCTCGCGGTTCTTACAACTCGAGGTGGTTCTTATTTTAGCGCAATTATATATATATATATGTATATATATATAATGTCACACAAACAGATTACACTCTCTTTCTCTTCCTCATCTCTCTCTCTTTCTTCCTTATCTCTCTCTCAACCACACCACCACCATCACCGCCGCACCACTGCACCTCCACGCCGCCCACACAACTCCACGCCGCCCACACAACTCCGGCCGTCAACACCATCACCAACTCCGCCCCACCAATGTTGACTCTACTCAGATTGAACAATCTGGTTTGATGTTGTTGATTGTTGAGTTGTTTTTGGTTTGACTTTTACCTAGATATGTGCGATTTGATGTGAATCTATGTTGTTTCGGTTTGATTTAGTGGATGTGCTGTGGTGGTTGTGTGTGTCGTAGTGGAACGTGGCCGGTGGGTGTTGGCAGGTGTGTGATGGTACAGTGGTGGTGAAGGTGTGTAGTGGTGGCACGTGGCAGGTGGGTGAAGATAGGTGAGTGGGTAGCAATGGTGGTGAAGGTGTGGTGGTGATGGTGATGGTGAAGTTTAGGTGTGGTGGTTGCACGTGGCAGGTGGGTGGTGGCGAGTGAGTGATGGTACGGTGGTGGTGGTGAAGGTCCGGTGGTAGAGTGGTGATGGTGAAGTGCAGGTGTATATGTGTGAGATGTTTTTGTGTGTATGCATTAAAGATTTGTTCTTTATATTCTGTGCTAGGGGTGTGCAAAAACCAAATTAACTGACCCATAACTGATTAACTGATAAAAAACCGGCGGATCGGTTATGGTTATCAATGTTCCATACCCAACATAAACCAACCGAACCGCCATATAGTAAAATATTTGTCGGATTTAAGACATTTCACCAATTTTTTTTAATATTGGTGTTTTTGGTTGAACATTCTTTTTTGTATTTATGGGTTATTTCATATCTCTTCATTTAATATTTATTTGAATTTATGGAATATATCGTATTACTTTGTTTGAATATTCGATATTAATAAATAGATTATATGTATTTTTTAATACTATGTAATCTTTACTAATATATAAAAATATGTAATAACAATTTATTCCATTTCGAAAAAAAATTGAGCTATTTTTAACTAGGCCTAAATTAACGCTTAACCACCCAAACCGACCGGCTATAAGCTTCAAAAACGATTACCTAAAACCGCCATAACCGATCGATTATGGTTACCCGGTAACTGACATCACAGTTATGATTGTTGTGTTTGGCCGAAACCAACCCATGCACACCCCTACTCTATGTAATAAAAAGTTGTACTCTATGTGTAAATGGCTAAAATGCCCTCGTAGCTAACAGACTTAGACTTGGTGAATGGTGTTATACCACCCTGAAAAAACCAACCTCGCTTTATGTTGACTTCTCTACTTATCGTGTCAATTGCTGTTTTTGTTGATGCATTTTTGTGTCTGTCACTAGTCTTGTACTTTACGTTGTATTTTGTACGATCGTTTATAGTTTATCGAGTCTGTATTCACAGTCAACCAAGTCGGATATCCTCCTATCCGCTTGTGTCCGACTTATTTGTCTCGTCTGTTATGTAATGGTTGTTAAACAATGCATGTTGCATAAGTAAGGGTATTTCTGTCTTTCTGTTTGTGTTTGTTTGTGGTTTGCTGCAACTGTCTGTTTGCAGCAAACACTTCACATTTTGCAGCCTTCGACGAAACACTTTGTGTTTCGTCGAACACATGTCGATGAAACTGGCTTGTTTCGTCGTGATCTCCGACGAAACAGACTTGTTTCGTCGGACTTTGGGCTTCTACAGGCCCAAGTTTGGCCCAATGTTTGTTTCGTCGATCCAAGTTTGGTTTCGTCGTCTGTTTGGCCCAGGCTGCTATAAATAGACACATTCTGTTTCGTTTCAAGAGAGATGAGAGAATACCCTGAAGGTCACTTTGTGTAAACTGTGTTTGTATCAGTTGCATTCTCATCCAGTTAATCAAACGATTGTGTTTCTTTGGTTAACCACTGTCTTTACTTTGTTCTATGTTTGGTTTGGCTTAGTTAAGTGGATTCCGCACACTTAACTTTGTTTGTTATAAACAAGGGTTTGGTAGTGAAAATCGATCCTCCGATTTAGGGACCTACAAGTGGTATCAGAGCTGTGGCTCTTATCCTTGTTTAAAATCAAACATAGTTCGGTTGTTTTACCAAGTGTTTGTGTGTTTTCTCAGAAAGTTGTTCTTAAAACTCATTATTTTCTGGAAAAAGGACTCTTAAAATCTGTTGGATGTTGCTTGTTTGCTAAAAGTTTTATCGAAAACCTTGCTTGTTTGAGTGTTTACATGTTAACAGTTGGTTTTTGTTGAAAGTTTTAGGCAAAAATTTGTGTTCGGAAATTTATCGGTTCACCGGATTATTCAAGTGTTCTTCATATCTTCAACCAATATTCAAAGTGTTCTTGATACTTTCACTTTTTAATCTTTATCAAACAAACTTGAAAATTGAAATAGGATTAATCTATTATCCACCATACCTTGGTTGGTAATATAGCATGGGTTAAAGTGAAAAAGTTGTGTGAGTTGACAGGTTGGGTATAAGACTTCACCTACTTTACCAACCCTCTGACTACCTTTTTGACGTAACAGACCTCGACGAATCAAATTATCGACGAAACAGATTACAACGAATCGAAAAGTGTTTTGCCAAAGGTCCCTTCGACGAATCAAAAGTGTTTCGCCAAAGGTCCCTTCGACGAATCAGAAATCTGTTTCGCCATAATACTTCAACGAAACACAATCTGTTTCATCATAAGTGATCTCGACGAAACAAACTCTGTTTCGTGAAAAGTGTTTCGTCGTGTGTGTTGTCATTTTTCAACAGAAGGTTTGCAAGTCTATCATAACATTGTATTTTCAAGTGTTTGATCAGGTATTCTACTAGTATACATCAAAAATGAGTTGCACGAGTCCATGGGACTGGAGTACGGACCCACGACCAGGTCAAAGTTCAAATCAGACATCTATGGCCTCTTACTTAGCAAACTCCATACCTCAACAACAACCGTCCATAAGTGCAAGTCAATGGGCCTTGGTATCAAATCAAAACCAAAGCATTCAAAATCTCTTGTTGAGCGAGAGTGAGACGAGTAGCAACAATCGCCCGCCAAAGTTAAATCACATGAATGATTATCCATCATGGAAGGGACGTTTTCATACCTATGTTCAAGGGCAAAGCACCGAACTTTGGACGTGTTTCATTAATGCAGTCAACCCTGCCCTCGAAACAGCAGCATCAACTTCAGCAGGTTATGCTAATATGCTTGAGGATGATAAGAAAGCCTATGACTTGGAGAAAAAGGCGTTTGCTATTCTTACACAAGCGCTTCAAAAAGAAATCTACCAGCAATTTGGGTATTGTAAGAACACGAAAAGTCTATGGGATGCATTGGTGGCGAGAGGAGAAGGGAATGCAGCTTCTAGGAAGACTCGCCATGATCTGTTAAAGAAAGAGTTTGAATCATTTCAGTTCTTGGAAAATGAAACCCTAAATGATATGACTTCTCGTTTCTATCATTTGATTAGTGAAATGAGCTCTTACAATGTTAATGCTACCCATCAGGAAATGATTGCTCGGTTTGCTGATGCTCTACCTCCTAAGTGGAGTCCATTCATTGAGCTTCTGAAACATCCGGGTGCACTGGATGCAACTAATGCCAGTCTCTATGAATTCATTCAGAAGTTAGAACACAAGAATGAAGAAGAAATTAGGAAGGCTATGTCACGGCCCCCGACCCGGTTTGACCCGTTTCAGGAGCCGCGGGACAGAAATCCCGTGATATTTATTTATGTGATTTTAGCAGCGGAATTTTAACATCAGGATCCTTGTAAAGCTAAAAACTTTTCCCGATTATTTCATTTAACAATTCGGGATAAAACCCCGATAATTTACAATAATAAGATTTTTCTGATAAATCTTTATTTTTAAACATATTTCTTTATTTTATATTGAGCCACTATTTTAAGCTTGAAATGCTCCTCGGCACTTTTCCTGATTTACAGTAGATCACCTGAAACATGTTTGAAAAAGGTTTTGTCAGCGGGAAATACTGAGTGAATCATTCATTTTACTGAAAAGACACATTTATTATAATTCACAGTGTTAAGATCTTTTACGCATGTTTCTGATATCAACCAACTACCCACAGTTTTTGTCACTCGACCGGATCTGTGACAGTGGTCATATCGCCATTGGCTGCCCCAATGAATGACGTAAATCAATTAAAATTAGGTTCGCCCACCTAAAATGATTTAAACTGTAGTAATGTGCACAATACCCCACATACTGGCTGTAATTTGGTGATTACATCAACTTAATCACTGTAATTATAATTCTGAAAATAATTTGGAGTATTGTAAAACAATTGATAAAAAGAGAATGACTCACATTGCAGATTTAATATGGATAGAATATGATTCAGCCCTGTTAACCCAATTTCAACAATAATGCACACAAAACAGGGTTAGTGATCAATACAGCAGTTACGATAACTCACAAGATCAAATTCTCACAATGAACGACAAAGTGCGATACTTAAACTCATTCATCGAATTAACGACGAACGACAAAGTATAACCCTAATGTGGGTGGCACTTAAACATTCTTTGGATATATTGATCTCGGAAAATGAATCGTAATAGCGATCGAGTGATTACCCTGTTTTGTGGCAGCAATTCGAAAGCAGTGTCGGTGTTTAATTGTAGTAAAACGACCTTAACTCGACGTACAGACAACTATTTTACGTCGTTTCAACTCCCAGATTCAAGTCCCAAGGCCCTCTATTTATACTGAAAATTGGCATCTCCCGCGTGTCGCGGCAGAATTCGGGGAACCTCCCGCGTATCGCCTGGGATTCCAATTTAGGGTAGGGTAGGTTTCGTGTCCAGTAGCTTGGGTGAGTTGACAGTTTTGTTAAATTCAACTTAGACAACGAATAATAAGGATAATATCGATTAGGGTTTAACCCCCCCTGAGTTTTAGGGGCCCTGATCCTGATTCCAATTGTTCCGAAAATTTTTTAGGGTTAGTGCGAAATTACTTGGGTGTCTCAATTAGGGTTTCCTTATTGACTAATTATCACTCTAATTATTAATTTTAAGGAGAGTTGTTACATCCTCCCCACCTTAGGAAAAATCTCGTCCTCGAGATTCATTGAAACAGATGAGGGTACTTGCGCTTCATTTCTGATTCCAGTTCCCAAGTGTATTCCGGTCCTCTCTTTGAATTCCATTTGACTTTCACCAGTACGAGTCGTTTGTGTTTGGGAAACTTGATTTTCTTATCTTCTATTTGTAAGGGTTTCTCTATGAATTTCAGCTTTTCATTTACCTCCACATCTTGAAGAGGTACTACCAGGGATTCGTCTGATAGACACTTCTTGAGATTGGATACATGAAATACATCATGTACTCCAGCTAGTTCTTCTGGTAGTTGTAAACGATAAGCAACTGGTCCGATTTGTTGAATCACTGGGAATGGTCCAACATATCTTGGACTCAGTTTTCCTTTCTTACCAAATCGTACTACTCCTTTCCAAGGAGATACTTTCAAAAGTACTTTGTCTCCTATCTGGAATTCGAGTGGCTTGCGGTGATTGTCTGCATAGCTCTTCTGGCGATCTCTGGCTGTTTTCAATCTTTCCTTGATTTGGGTTATCTTGTCTGTGGTTTCTTGCATGATTTCTGGACCTGATAATTGACTTTCTCCTATTTCTACCCAACATACGGGAGTTCTGCACTTGCGTCCATACAGTGCTTCGAATGGAGCGGCTTCAATGCTTGAGTGATAACTATTGTTATAGGAGAATTCAATTAATGGTAAATGATTATCCCAATTACCTCCAAAGTCAATTACACATGCTCGGAGCATATCTTCTAGAGTTTGGATCGTCCTTTCACTTTGTCCGTCGGTCTGTGGATGATATGCAGTACTTAAATTGAGTCGGGTTCCCATTGATTCTTGGAAACTTGTCCAGAAACGGGAAGTGAAACGACTATCTCTATCCGATACAATGGAGAGTGGAACTCCATGTAAGGATACTATTTCATCTACATACAATTTGGCTAACCTTTCCATACTAAAGGTTTCCTTTATTGGTAGAAAATGAGCTGATTTGGTTAATCGATCCACGATTACCCAAATGGCATCATTACCTTTTCTGGTCTTGGGTAACTTAGTAACAAAGTCCATTGTTATGAGTTCCCATTTCCATACCGGTATTTCTAACTGTTGTAGTAGACCCGAGGGTTTTTGATGTTCGGCTTTAACTTGTGAACAGGTTAAACACTTAGATACGTATTCGGCTATATCCTTTTTCATTCCTATCCACCAAAAATTCTTTCTTAAATCTTGGTACATCTTATTGTTTCCTGGGTGTATAGTATACCTAGATTTATGAGCTTCCTCTAGAATTTTTGATCTTAAATTTCCTTGTTTAGGTACCCAAATTCTGCTTTTGTGGAATTTCCAAATTCCATCATTTCCTTGTTCCAATTCTTTTAGGTAACCTTTCATTCCTTCGGCATCGTTCTTGATTGCCGTTTCCTGAATTTCCTTCAATTGTTCCATTAAGTCTACTTGTAGATTTATTCTAAGGGCACAGACTCGCTTTTGCTTTTCATGATACTTACGACTTAAGGCATCTGCAACTACGTTTGCCTTTCCTTCGTGATATTGAATATCACAATCGTAATCACTCAGGATTTCCATCCATCTTCTTTGCCTCATGTTTAACTCTTTTTGCCCAAATATATATCTTAAACTCTTATGATCTGTATAAACAGTAAACTTACTTCCATACAGATAATGTCTCCATATCTTAAGGGCAAAAACTATAGCTCCTAATTCTAAATCATGAGTCGTATAGTTTTCCTCGTGCTTCTTCAATTGTCTGGAAGCATACGCAATTACCTTTTTGCGTTGCATCAACACACATCCGTATCCTAATTTTGATGCATCACAATATACCTCAAAATCTTCTGTTCCTTCTGGTAAGGGTAAGATTGGAGCATTGGTTAATTTCTGCTTTAGAATTCTGAAGGCTTCTTCTTGTTTATGTCCCCACTCAAACTTAGTGGCTTTACAGGTTAGCTTAGTTAATGGTACAGCTATTTTGGAAAAATCCTTAATAAACCGTCTATAATAACCGGCCAAACCTATAAAACTTCTAATTTCCATTGCAGTTTGCGGAACCTTCCAATTGGTAATTGCTTCTATCTTAGCAGGATCTACGTGAATACCTTCGTGATTCACCATGTGTCCTAAGAATTGCACTTCTTGTAGCCAAAATTCACATTTTGAGAATTTAGCGTACAACTTTTCTTTTCTTAACAAAGTTAAGAGTGCATGCAAGTGCTGGCAATGTTCGACCTGACTTTTTGAATAAATAAGTATATCGTCTATGAAAACAATTACAAATTTATCCAAATATGGTTTACAGATCCTGTTCATCATGTCCATAAATGCTGCGGGTGCATTAGTTAATCCAAAGGGCATGACTGTAAACTCATAATGTCCATACCTAGTCCTAAATGCAGTTTTAGGTATGTCTTCTTCTTGAACCTTTAATTGATGATATCCGGAGCGCAAGTCTATCTTAGAAAAATATTTAGCGCCTTGTAATTGATCGAAAAGATCATCAATCCTAGGTAATGGGTATCGATTCTTAATTGTAACCTTATTCAATTCTCTATAATCGATACACATTCTCATCGATCTATCTTTCTTTTTCACAAACAACACCGGTGCACCCCAAGGGGATGAACTAGGTTGTATAAATCCTTTGCTTAGTAATTAATCTAATTGCTTCTTTAATTCTAACATTTCGGTAGGAGCTAATCGATAGGGTGCTTTGGCTATCGGTGTAGTTCCTGGAATAAGATGAATCCTAAATTCCACCTCTCTATCTGGTGGTAGTCCAGGTAAATCTTCTGGAAAAATATCTGGGTATTCTGAGACTACAGGAATTTCCTTAAGTTCTTTTCCTTTAGTACAAATGATTACTGAAATCATATATACTATTCCCTGTTTCCGTTCATAATTAGCAACTTTCATTACTGATATGAACTTCAGTGGCTTCTGAGGTTTATCTCCTGAAATCTTAATTACCTCTCCAGTAGGTGTTTGAATTTCTATAGAGTTTCTATCACAAATGATTTGAGCATGGTTGGCTATTAACCAATCCATTCCTAACACAACATCAAACTCAGCTAATTTCATAGGAAATAGGTTTGCAGTAAATTTATGACCTAAGAGTTTTATTTCTACTTTTTGCAAAACCAGATTGATTTTTACTGAATTCCCATCTGCAGTTTCGACTGTAAAAATCTGCCTAACGGTAGTTAAGGGTAACTTAAGAGCTTGACAGAATGAAGTATTTATAAAACTTTGGTTTGCACCAGAGTCAAATAATACTTTTGCATAAACGTTGTGAACTAAAAACGTACCGGCTATCACATCCGGGATGAGCTCTGCTTCTTGAGTAGTTAGCTGGAATGCTCTGGCATTCTTCTTAGTAGCTCCTTCGGTCGCTTTGAGTTTGTTGTCTACGGTTTTGACTAACTTAGGACATTCTGTTTTGAAATGTCCGGCTTCTCCACAATTGTAACAAATTATGGATTCCTTCCTGCAGTTTTCTTCACGATGTCCTGTTGTCTTGCAAAAATTGCAAATTCTATTACATTTTCCAAAATGGTTCTTCCTGCAAATTTTGCAGAACGGCACAGTTGAAGATTGCCCTGTTCCTTTCTTCTTGAAATTACTACTATTACCCATCCTAAATCCTTGGGTAATTTTCTGAGCTAATTCCTTCTTCCTATCTTCGTCTCGTGTGCGTATCAGTTCATCAGTTAAGGTGTTAGCTAATTCTACTGCATCGTCAATAGTGCAAGGTCTCGCAGCCTTAACGATATTTCGAATTTCGCTAATTAATCCCCAAATATAGCGAGAAATGAGTACCGATTCTGGCGAAGCCAGGTTAGGTACTACTCTAGCATATTCAAAGAATGTCGAAGTATAACCACGACAATCCACACCTAACATCCGATGAGTTAGGAACTTATTTGCCATTTGTTCCTTTTCATACTCAGGACAGAATTTTCTTTCTACCAGATTCTTGAATTCTTCCCAAGTCATAGCATAAGCCCTATTTCTTCCTTTAGCTTGTAACACAGTGTTCCACCATTCCAATGCTCCTTCTCTAAACAGATTTGATGCGTACATGACCTGATCATCTTTGGCACACTTACTTATTGCAATTACTGCTTCGGTTTTCTCAAACCAACGCAGCGATGCAGTTGCCCCTTCATTGCCTGCAAATTCAGTGGGTTTACAAGCAAGGAATTCTTTGAAAGTGCAACCAGGTGTTGCAGCCTTCCGTTTCTTAGGGAGCGGCGTGTGCTGGGATTCATTATCATGATTAACATGATTATGGCCACCGTTTATACTATTACTGAAGTTATCTTCAGTAGTACGTTTACTAGGAATGATTTGTTGCGGTTCGATTGGATTTTTCACAGCAGCAACAAATGCTGGAATAGCGTTGGCTATCCCTTGAGCAACAATATTTTCAATATCTTGTCTGGTCATATATTGATCTCCTGGATGTTGCTCCGATTGATTAACCTCATTTACTGGTTCATTACCACTATTTGCCATCTGATAATATATAATAATTTTTTATTAGTATTTGATAATTAGCAAATTATACATGAACAATCAGACAATTCATAAGGCACGTAAAGTTAAAACTATCGATTTCTTGATTCCATTTTATATTGGTATAGTATGCATCAATACACACCAATATTTTACAACGTTTTATTTGCTATGTTACAACTGGTTTCACTATTACTTCTTACTATTATACAACTATAGTTTTACCATCCTCCTATCTCTCGTCACTTGTCATCCTAAAAACGAAGTTCCCTTTCGTCATACTTCCAGGCAATCTGTCCCCCTATCTCCCTGATTCTATTCCCGGCATCCATCAATTCTTCACCAAAATGGCGCAGTTCAGCCATATTCTCATGGCTCATTGGTGGATTAGGTAGGGGTTCTGGGTCGAATTGTGGAAGGAAGGAATAAGGGTCGTTGACAATATTTTGAAATTGCAATCATTTGTCCACCATTCTTCCATTTCTACAGGTTGGGCGTGGATTATTGGGTCTGGGATTGCTGGTGCAAAATTCATAGGGAGTGGATTTTCACTAGGATAGGTAAAAACATTTGTATTGACAGGCTGAATAGTTTCACAGTTTGCCAATAGAAAATCTATTTTATTCTGAAAAGTTATTTCCTGGTTTTGGTTTTGATTGGAGCTCTCTCCGATTTCTATCTTAGTTGGTCTAGAACCTTGTCCTACTTCCATTTCTATTTCTTTAGAATATTCCTCAAACTGTATTTCCATTTGCCTAGAATCTTTCTTAACTTCAGTTTCCATCTCTTGCTGTTTAGAACTCTCCTTAATTACAATTTCTTTTCCTTTTTCTAAAGGGTTGTTTATTTTAGGAAGTTTCGGAACTGGCTTTTTCCTACGAATACGACTACCCCATACATAATTCTTCTTTTTCTTTCGTTTTGGCTTTGTCAAAGGTGGAGCATGGAATTCTACAGGTTGGTCCACATCAGCCAAGTATCCAGTAAACTCTTGGGAAACTTCTATATTCACTGGGTAAAGATTGAGGTTCTGAAAAGCTTTAGATATCTCGCTCATGCTGTGTAGCATATATGCAAAATGCATAGAAATGCTAAGTTAAAACTTTGGAACAAAGTTTAACAAATAAACATCGAAGTTTTATTGCACACTATTTGTACAAATGACAGAAAAGAACACACTCAGATTTATTTATTTATTTACTGAGAAGTGTTATTACTAGACTTAGGGTATTTAAAGATTTGCATGTTCTGCTACAGTGGCTAGCATATATAAATTTGACCATTTCTCATCTAGCTTATCTTCCCAAGGTGATTTATTAATTAACTCCTGGGTTTCCTTTTTAATCCTCTTTTCTCGGATTTGCTCTTTACTTTTCTTAATAATCATACTCCTTTTTCTAGGAGAAAGTGGATTCTCATATTGTGCCTTTCGCACAAATATTCCTTCTTCAGGAATTGTAGGGAGCTTTGAAAATTTAGTTTTGGATGAACTTCCCTCTTCGTAGACTGACCTATCTAATTTAAGATAGATATCTTGTAACTTTTGCTTACCCATACTGTAACTAACAAATAGTCAATTAAAAACACATAATCACATAACAGTAATCAGGAAAGATTAAGTATCTGTTAAATACTTAATTAGCTTAACTCAGTGGCTCTGATACTACCTTATTTCTGTCACGGCCCCCGACCCGGTTTGACCCGTTTCAGGAGCCGCGGGACAGAAATCCCGTGATATTTATTTATGTGATTTTAGCAGCGGAATTTTAACATCAGGATCGTTGTAAAGCTAAAAACTTTTCCCGATTATTTCATTTCACAATTTCGGATAAAACCCCGATAATTTACAATAATAAGATTTTTCTGATAAATCTTTATTTTTAAACATATTTCTTTATTTTATATTGTGCCACTATTTTAAGCTTGAAATGCTCCTCGGCACTTTTCCTGATTTACAGTAGATCACCTGAAACATGTTTGAAAAAGGTTTTGTCAGCGGGAAATACTGAGTGAATCATTCATTTTACTGAAAAGACACATTTATTATAATTCACAGTGTTAAGATCTTTTACGCATGTTTCTGATATCAACCAACTACCCACAGTTTTTGTCACTCGACCGGATCTGTGACAGTGGTCATATCACCATTGGCTGCCCCAATGAATGACGTAAATCAATTAAAATTAGGTTCGCCCACCTAAAATGATTTAAACTGTAGTAATGTGCACAATACCCCACATACTGGCTGTAATTTGGTGATTACATCAACTTAATCACTGTAATTATAATTCTGAAAATAATTTGGAGTATTGTAAAACAATTGATAAAAAGAGAATGACTCACATTGCAGATTTAATATGGATAGAATATGATTCAGCCCTGTTAACCTAATTTCAACAATAATGCACACAAAACAGGGTTAGTGATCAATACAGCAGTTACGATAACTCACAAGATCAAATTCTCACAATGAGCGACAAAGTGCGATACTTAAACTCATTCATCGAATTAACGACGAACGACATAGTATAACCCTAATGTGGGCGGCACTTAAACATTCTTTGGATATATTGATCTCGGAAAATGAATCGTAATAGCGATCGAGTGATTACCCTGTTTTGCGGCAGCAATTCGAAAGCAGTGTGGGTGTTTAATTGTAGTAAAACGACCTTAACTCGACGTACAGACA
Organism: Helianthus annuus; assembly: GCF_002127325.2. Lineage (NCBI taxonomy): Eukaryota > Viridiplantae > Streptophyta > Magnoliopsida > Asterales > Asteraceae > Helianthus > Helianthus annuus. Next base: position 3,732,322 of record NC_035444.2, read on the forward strand.
ACTATTTTACGTCGTTTCAACTCCCAGATTCAAGTCCCAAGGCCCTCTATTTATACTGAAAATTGGCATCTCCCGCGTGTCGCGGCAGAATTCGGGGAACCTCCTGCGTATCGCCTGGGATTCCAATTTAGGGTAGGATAGGTTTCGTGTCCAGTAGCTTGGGTGAGTTGACAGTTTTGTTAAATTCAACTTAGACAACGAATAATAAGGATAATATCGATTAGGGTTTAACCCCCCCTGAGTTTTAGGGGCCCTGATCCTGATTCCAATTGTTCCGAAAATTTTTTAGGGTTAGTGCGAAATTACTTGGGTGTCTCAATTAGGGTTTCCTTATTGACTAATTATCACTCTAATTATTAATTTTAAGGAGAGTTGTTACAGGCTAAAAGAATTGCAGCTGCACCTCCTCAAAATACAGAAATGTATTTGCCTGGTTTTGGTCCTTCAGCTAGTTCTAGTTCCGTTCAACAACCGAAGCTTCAAACGGCGTTTGTATCCAATACAAACTCTTCTCCGTTTCCACAGTTCAATCAAGCACAACCAAAGTGGGATCAAAGTGCTTATCTTTCACAATCCATTCCTACACCTCAAGTTACCACTGCTCAACCACAGTTTGATCAAAGCGCCTATCTTTCACAATCAATACCCACACCACATTCACAACCACAACAACAAGCTCATTATGCCAACAATCCACCACCCCTAAACCCTAACACGGTCAGAGTCGATACTTCAAACCTCTCACAAGTTAGCATTGAAGTAGCAAAGGAGCATATGGAACTCATTAATACAATGGTCAGTGCTTACTGCGGGTTGGTGGCAGGTCAAATTGGAAACATCAATATGACCAATGAAGATTATCAACAGATCGACAGGGATGAAATGGAGTTAATGGATATTAAATTTGCTTTTGCTAGTGAAGTTAGAAGGGCAAAAGACTTTATGGCTCGAACTGGAAGAACTTCGTTGGAAGGGAAAAAGGATACGAAGTACGGGTTTGATATAAATGCTGTCACATGTTTCAATTGTGGCGAGAAGGGGCATTTCAAACGTGAGTGCACCCGACCAACCAAACACGGCAATCATAACCCATTCAGAAACCAGACGAGTACTTCAAATGTCAATGCCCAGCAAGAGAATCGTGAAAGGAGGATTGTAGCAGTGAATAACAATCAGAACCAGTCTGGACCATCAAATTCCAATCGAGCATTGACAGTTCAAGCTGACGAAGGGTGTGACTGGTCTGTACAGTTTGGGGAAGGCGATCAAGGAGGAGGAACAACTTGTGATGCAAAGATCATCAATCACATCAAGCACGTTCATAAGGAGGAATTTTCTGAAAGTGACGACAGTTCGGGTTACACCGGGAGTTCTGATGAAGAAAGTTCTATTTCGGGAGATGATCATTCTGTTTCTGATGTGAAGGAAGAAGCAAGTTCTGATGTTGAAGACTTGTTATATGAAGCTGAGGAGTTAAAATGTCAGAAATCAGTTCTGATCAATAAGGCTGTTGTTGCATCGAAGGAAATGGAGAAGTTCTTCTCTGAAGACGGATCTTTTTCTTTTCATACTGCCTTTATGGCAAATGTCTCAGCCTCTACGAGTCAGGTAAATTCTGAAACTCCTACTCCAAGTGTTTGTAAATCTTTTGCAGATATGAAGCTTGAATCAGAAAAGCTTCATAGTCATAATCAAAGTTTGGTCATTGAACTATCAAAGTGCAAAGAGGCTAATATGGCTTTAGTTCGAAACGAAAAAGAATTTAAATCTGTAATTGAAACCCTAAAGAAAAGCGTTTCCGAAGTTAACAAAGTGGTTTATCATAAACAAGTTAGCATAAACGATTACATAAACATTGTTGAGGAAACCAAAAAGGAACTAGCCATAGCCAAATGCGAGCATGATGCTATCAAGCAAAAGTTGGAAAGTTATTCTAACTCCCGATTTGTGCTTGATCACATCATTGATGTTCAACAACTGAAGGGAAATAAGAAAGGTGTAGGGTATGAGAAATGTCCGCCCCCTTTGAGACATAACTATACCAAAATGCCTGATGAAGAAGATATGCCACGGTATGAACCCAGTGTGCCTCTTGATTATGAGGAATTTTCTACTGGCCTAGGGTTCAAACCGGATGGTTCTTCAAACACATCATCTGAGCAACCAGAAACCTCGACATGTACGAAACAAAGTCCTCCAATCATTGAGGACTATGAGTCGTCAGATGATGAATCAGAATCAGATATTAGTGATCAGTATAAATCACTCAACAAGATGAAAGGAGTAGAAATTCCACTTGAAGATCATATTCTTTGTAATCCTGATACTCCTGTGGTCAAACAAGTGATAGATCCTGTCAAGAATGACAAGACATCTGTTTTTACCATTAAGAGCAGTAATGTGTTGTACACTTTGGTTGGTGATTCCAGAATCTATTCAGATCATGATTTTCCAATTAAAAATGTCAATCCATCTTCGATTGATAAAGTTTTTGAAGATAACACGAACAAGTTTTTGGGAAAAACACTTCCAGGAGTTGTCGTGACTCAATGTGATCCAGTTCCTAAGGCTGAGATTAGAAAACAATTTGGAAATCAAAAACCACCTGCAAAAAAACAACCTATTGCTTCTAAGGGTAAACAACCAGAAAGGCGAGCTCAAAAGCCTAATGTTTCTCAATCAAAATCTGAAACAAAAGGGGCTCGTTATCAAAAGAAAGCAAAAGATGTCAAATTCGTAGCATCAAAGGGTACGGATAAAATTGAGACTTTTGAAAACAAATCAAACATCGATTTTGTACAACAAGTCACGATTTTAAAACGTAATAGTGAAAACAATTATACTCAACATACAAACGGGTGTGATGAAAAGGCAAGTACCTCAGGCTCTACAGGTTCGACATCTGTTGGTCAATCGAATTCTCCTAAGTTTGTAGAAAGGAGAACATGTTTTAAATGTGGGGAGTATGGGCATATCATTAAGAATTGCACAAACACTTCAAAAGATAAGTTTGTTGAGAAAGCACCACCTGAAAAGTTTCACCCTCAACATCGTCCTGTTTCACCAAAACATGATAAACGAACGGTTAAAGAACAAGAGACGAAACAACGACGTAAGAACATCAAAGCTGTTGAAAAGGCTTTAAAATCCGAAGTCAAAACAGTAAAAAGGGAACCAAGTGTTTTACAACCTTTAAAACCAGAAGCTTCAAAATCTGTTTACAACACTCAATCTGGTAAACAAAGACAAACTTGGAAACCTAAGACGGGTGATAGTTCAGGGGGAGCAGCTGTGTTTGAGAATCATCAAGAAATTGAGATCACATTTCGTGATGCTCAGGGACGACCCAAGACCACTAAGGCTTGGGTCCCTATCCTCAACTGATCTTTCAATGATATGTGCAGGATGTTCCAGGAGGAACTATTAATAGTCATTGGATTGTTGATAGTGGAGCATCCAGGCACATGACAGGCGACTTACAACTTCTATATGATGTGAGAAATATTAGAGGAGGCTATGTCGCATTTGCAGGAGACAAGGGCGGATACATCACTGGAGAGGGAAGTATCTCCAATGGTATTTTGTGTTTCGATAAGATCAATTATGTTCGTCAAATTGATCATAATCTTCTTAGTGTGTCGCAAATCTGCGATAAAAAGTTCACCGTGCATTTTGATGATGCCGGTTGTTATGTGCTTAAACCTGGTTTCAAGATTCCTAAAGAATGGATTCTCTTATCGGCTCCAAGAGTTAATGATCTCTATATTCTTGATATGAGCCAAGCGATTACAACATCTGCACAAGTCACTTGCTTTGTCTCTAAAGCCACAGAAAAGGAGTCTATATCTTGGCACAGAAGAATGGGGCACATTCACTTGAGGAAAATGAACCATTTGGTGAAAAACAATCTTGTGAATGGTGTGCCTGTGAGAAGTTTTCATTTACAAGATATCTGTGTTTCTTGTCAGAAAGGGAAGCAAACAAAGAAGTCTCATCCTTTGAAGAAAATCAATACTGTTAGCATGCCTCTCGAACGTCTTCAAATGGACCTGTTTGGACCGATGAAACACAAGACAACTTTCGGGGACGCTTACTGTCTGGTGGTTACTGACGATTATTCTAGATTTTCTTGGGTATCTTTTATGGCACACAAGAGTGATACTCCTGGCATCCTCAAAGATCTTCTAACAATGTTGGAGAATCTCTACACGTTGAAAGTTAAGTGGATCAGAAGCGACAATGGAACGGAGTTCAAGAATCATGTGATGGATGAGTTCTGTACTTCAAAGGGCATTCTGCATGAATACAGTTCTCGTTACACTCCACAACAAAACGGTGTCGCTGAGAGGAAGAGTAGGACGATTATTGAAACTGCAAGAACAATGCTGGTAGAGTCGGAACTCCCTGTTCAATTCTGGGGGGATGTTGTGTCGACTGCGTGCTACACATTAAACCGAGTTCTTACAGTTAAGAGACATGGCAAAACTTGTTTCGAACTTCTACAGAAAAGGAAACCGGATCTTTCTTACTTAGAACCTTTTGGAGCTCCATGTACTATGATTGAGCCGGATGGAAAGTTTGGCGCGAAAGCTATCGATGGTTTCTTCCTTGGATATGCAACTCCAAATTTTCGTGTATGGAATCTGGCAACCAAAAAGATTGAACTATGGAGTGAAGTAAGGGTTCAAAGATACACAAGTCCTGTTAGGGCTCCGGGTGATCCTTGGATGTTCGATTACGATGGACTGTTTGACTCCTTTAATCTGCCAACCTTTGACGAAGAATCTGCAGCTGCAAGAATGTTATTTGACAGTGACAACGCTGCTGACTCGCCATTGGTCAGACCTGTTATCGTTAACCCTCAAGGTTCTTCTTCGGTTAACAATACTGTACAAAATGAGGTATTTGAAGATGCTGCTGATTACAATGAGTCATCGGAAGATGATGAATATCATGATGCGGCAGAAGGATCTTCAGCTCCAGTTGCTCCTGTTCAGGGTGCTTCTTTGAAAACTCCTCTTGTGCAGAATGTAGATACTGCTGAAGGAAATGCATCCACTTCTACACACATTCCAGGTGTGGAATTGGTTGTTGATCTTAATCTTAACAATCTTGGTATCAATGCTCGTGTCCCTGAAAATCCTGAAATGAGGATTCATGATACCCATCCTCAGCAGAATATTATAGGAGATGTCCATCGCGGTGTGCAGACGCGTAATCAGCTGAGAAACAACCAGAATGCTGGTTTATATTCAGCCATCAGAGAATCTGGTCTTCAAAATGATTGGTCCTTCGCGTGTTACTTTTCACAAGAAGAACCAAAATCTTGGAAAGAAGCCTTAAAAGATAATGCTTGGGTTGAAGCCATGCAGGACGTACTGCAGCAATTTCAAAAGCTTGGTGTTTGGAAGCTTGTTGAAAGGCCAGAAAATTACAAGAAAATTCGCACTCGCAGGGTTTTTAAATGCAAGAAGGACGATCGTGGAGTAGTTATTTGTAACAAAGCGAGACTGGTTATACAAGGTTTTCGGCAAATTGAGGGGATTGACTACAATGCAGTTTATGCACCAGTTGCACGTCTGGAAGCTATTCGGATCTTTCTTGCTTATGCTTCTTTTAAAGGATTCAAAGTCTACCAGATGGATGTCAAAAGTGCTTTTCTTCATGGGATAGTTCAAGAAGAGGTGTACGTCGAACAGCCTCCAGGTTTTGAAGATCCAATTCACCCCGATCGGGTCTGGTTGCTCAACAAAGCTCTTTATGGTTTACATCAAGCACCTAGAGCTTGGTACGCAACCTTATCTAACTATCTTCTGGAGAATGGATTTCGACGAGGTCTTATCGATTGCACTCTCTTTATCAAGGAACAAGATGGAGACCTTCTGTTGGTACAGGTATACGTTGATGATATCATATTTGGTTCTACTAATGATTCTTTGTGCAGGCAATTCGAACGTATTATGCAGGAAAAGTTCGAGATGAGCGCTACGGGGAGATGACTTTCTTTTTGGGCCTACAAGTTCAACAAACCGAGTCTGGGATATTCATCCATCAGACTAAATATGTTGGTGACATCTTGAGCCGGTTCCAGATGTCAGAAGCAACGCCCATTGGTACCCCACTTCCGCAGAATCACGGGATTACTCCGGATTTGAAGGGTGAAAGCATCAACTCTTCATACTATCGCGCTATGATCGGATCTCTCATGTATCTCACTACTTCGAGGCCTGACATCATGTATCCAACGTGCCTGCTTGGAAGATATCAAGCCAACCCGAAGGCCTCTCATCTGTCAGCTGTTAAACGGATTTTTCGCTATCTGAAGGGATGCCCAGACTGGAAAATTCAAAAAAAAACTGGAAAATTCAAAAATAAAAAAAAACTGGAAAATTCAAAAATAAAAAAAAAATTAGGAAACCCAAAAATGAGTTTCTTGGAAAAAGGAAAATGATGATATTCACTGGTGTGGTCGGTCAACATGGTCAAAAATGTTAAACAAATGATAAGTATCTCTACTAACGATGTATCGGTAGGCTCACAATCAAACTAAAATGTGCAGGATGATACAAACCTAACAGACTTCAAGTCAGGTGGGAACCATTCATTGGCATATGGTCTTAGTACTGAAATTTCGTTTGATAGATTGCCAAGGTTCTGAGATATTCGGTCTTTATGCTGCTTATCATCTGAGTATCATGGTTGTATCTTTTACCGAAAAATAATGGGGACGCAAGTCTAGATCTTCCATGATACCATACATACGTGTACATATTGCATCCGACCTCAATAAGTGATAAACAATCACATGTCCATACAAAATAAGTGATAAAATATCACATTTATCCGGGAGTCAAGTTCGTCTCTCTGCTCTACGAAAGTACTGACATGTTCACGGACTTGCTCCTGTGCCCTCATGCATCGAAAATCAAGTTCCTCATCAATAAGTGATTCTATCACATAGGGCTTGGTTTTCAATTCAAAATAAGTGAGTATCTCACATCTTTATACGGTCAAACAGATGATAATCGGTATACTCACCGGTAAGATGAATTCTCGTGCATACCTTGATACTGGAATGTGTCGTGAAGTGGATTCACATTGACTTGTAAGTATAATCCTTACCGTAAAGCGTATCTCCTAATTGTGATTACGTTTGATAAGCTTGAGTTTATGTGTACAACAATACCGATAATCGAGGTAGTATACTTATCAAGAACTTTAAACAAAAATCAAAATCATGTTGACTAAGACCGTAAGCTGGTATGATTCCTTATCCTTGAAACTCGCAAAAGTTGCACTTGTACAGTTGTTTATCTCTTTCAATTGCATTTCGTTTAGTTTTCCGCGTTTTAGATTTGCCTGTAGTGTAGTGTGTAAGTTCGGTTTTTGATTAAGCCAAAGTTGTTGCTTGGTGTTTATGCCGGAAGCCTGAAACCTACTTCATAAAACGTCTTTCATTTGAAAACTCAAACAGAATGTCAAAATGATAAATTGTTAAAAACCTGTTCAGTGTACAAAATTTTCATGCCTTGGTACTTTTGAAAATGATGTCGACGAATCAAAACATGGTCGATGAAACAGATTCCTATCGACGAAACAAAATTTGGTCAAAGTCAAGGTTTAATTTTGGTCAACCTTGGTCAAACCTGGTTGGTGTTTGACGAAACAGACTTTCTCGTCGAGATTATGACGAAACGGAACAACCCATTTCTGTTTCGTCATGGGCTAAGTTTACTGGCCCAAGTCCAAGCCCAAATTTCTGTTTCGTCGAAGCCCACAATTCGTTTCGTCGATATGTCTGTTTCGCCGAAGGGAGTCGGTGTATAAAAGTCCAAACTATCAGATAGTTGCTCACTTTTTCAAACTATCACTATTCATCTTCTCCAAACACTCAAAAACCCCCATACCTTCGGTTACCCTCTCAATCACTCAAATCATCCATTTTTCTTCGAAATCTCACAAAGTTCAAAGGTGCAAACATGTTCATGCTTATATTTTTCATATATTGCACCGTTGGTTTTCATCGGAAACCCTCGGAGACCCTTTGAGACCTTGTTTTCTTTGATATTATGTGTTTTGATGTTGAACTTGTTGTAGTTTCTTCCTGTATCTGATTCGGGGTTGGGTTTATCTTACAAAACAGGGGATTGATGTTGGTGGTGGGTTTACCGTATTAAACGGACTTTTGACTGGAAATCTCATCCCTATCAGTTTTTGGGCATGATTTCTACTTGGGTTGGGTTAAACAAGTAACCGTTTGTAAGTTATATTGATCTGCACTTCGTTTAAACCTCACACGGCGAAACGCCCAAATTCCAAAACCCTAACCTTGACGAATCAGACGATCGGCGAATCAGACAGTCGGCGAATAAGATAGTCGGCGAATCAGACTGTCGGCGAAACGGAATGGTCAACGAAACAGAACTGGTCAACTATCAAATTCTGTTTCGTCGAACTTGTTTCTGTTTCGTCGAAGACTTAATCGACGAAACGCAGAATGGTCAACGAATCAAAACTGGTCAACTATCAGATTCTGTTTCGTCGAACCTACTTCTGTTTCGTCGAATACATTCTGTTTCGTCGAATACATTCTGTTTCGTCGTTCCATGCCTTAGGAAATTTCACAGTCTGTAAATTGTTCACAGTAGACATGGTCAGATAGGTTATCTGTCAAGTGGATACATGAACTTGTATCCATACATGTCTAATTGCATATGTAATGTGATTGTTGCTTATTGTGGACATTTCCATTTTCAGATGGCACCGAAAGAAGGAAAAAGAACGCCCGCAACAAAGAAGGAAAACAAAACGGAAGAGGAGATAATGTTCGAGAAACGCCATAATCAAATCGCCTACTTGGATCCGGAAGAGAAACTTGCTGAATTGAAAGAAATCACTAAGTGGATCAGGGAGTCTCGGATAAACTATGCCGTTACTTTCTCGACGCCGGTTTACAAGTCACTTATCAAGGCGTTTTGGGATTCCGCGAACGTTGTGCAAATAGATGGAAAGGACGTTATCAGAGGATGTGTGAATAATGTGGATGTGATCGTATCTCCGGATATTCTGAACGAAGTACTTCAACTACAAGACAATCCGGACTCTCCAGATTCTATCCAAATTATGTGTACGCGAGGCTGCTTGCTACGCATGAAATGTACCGGAGACATCTTCAGCACGCAAATCAATAAAGGTGATATGCCGTTACGATACAAATTTCTGCTACACGTTCTCATCCAGTGCCTCAGCAATAGACGTGCCGGTTATGACATGGCTGGCAACGATCTGGTTGGTTTTATGGTGGCCTTGGTGCTGAACAAACCGTTTAGCATCTCAAGGTACATCTTTGGCAACATGAAAGAAAACATGACGAGAACTGGGAAAAGTAGGATAGCTGGGAACAAGTTCTGGATGTATCCACGGTTTCTTCAAATGGTTATGAATGTTCAACATCCGGATCTTCCTAAAGCCGACAACGATGTTCTGAAGATCGAGGCAATGAACTTCAACTCCTTAAGGATTATCAAGAATCTTGCGCACAAAAGATACAAAGAAAGTGATCCTCCAAGAAAGTTTTTCGGTGCGCTAGGAAACACTGCCTATGTTGCTCCTGAAGAAAACAAATGGCGTCACAATGATAGTGAATCAGATGATGAAGAGCCGGAGTTGAAAAGGAGAATGAGTGAAAAGTTTGGTCCAGATCCGATTGATTCGGATAGTTCGGGGAGTGATAGTGATGATGAAGGTGGTGATGGTGGCGATACAGGTGCCGTTGGTGCATCTAGTGTTGGAACTACTGGTGGTACATCAGCTGGTGGTACATCAGCGGGTGGTACATCAGCAGGGGGAGTGTCAGCTGGTGATACGTCAGCCGGTGGTGATGACGAGGCTGAATCTGATTCTGATGATGATCATCTGATTGAACCTGGATACGAGATGTATCTCGACGAACGCGGTGTAAAGAGATTCAGGAGGATTCGACAAGAAGATGATCCGGAATACGTTCCTTCTGATTTGGAAGCGGAACGTCTAAGGAAAAGAAAAGCTGAAAAATCTGCAGAGCATCAGAAAAAGAAGAAAGCTCGCAGATACTTGAGTACCTCTACTCGAGAATCTGTTCCTCATGCTCCAGTTCAAGAACCACCGGTAGTCTCTTCAGCCCCTGAGACTCAAACTGTATCTCCTCAGGCTATTCCTCAAAGATCCATGGCTGAAGCAATCAGAGCAACAACTTCTCAGCCGAGTGGTGACCGTCAGAGGATCTTCCTGGAAATGACTCAAGAGGAGAAGAATAACTTTCTATTCTCTAATCTTGAAGCAGCGGCGGATCGTATTCAAAGGCAAACAGACTTCATCAGGATCACGAAAAACGATCAAATCACTAATCAGGTGGACATTGATAGGTTGAAGTCCACGGTTGGCGAACAACAAGCTGTCATACAACGCCAACAAGCTGAGATCGATCAACTTAAGGCTGAAAACGTCCATTTAAGAGCTGCAGACGAGGAAAGACAAAGAAGTAGCTCTGTACTTCAAAAGCTGGCGGAAGATCTGAGCCGGAGATGTGATGTCATGAAAGAGTGGTACGACTCGCGAAATACCACAATTCTTGAAGGGGCTAAGAAGTTAAACGCTGGCTACGAGTTTCTACGATCTCGGGTTGCTACACTGTGGGAGGATAGATGTAAGCAGCAAGAAATACTGAAGAAAAGGGATGATGATCCCGAGGATCAAAGTAATCCTGATCCCTCTGCTACATCTCAGCAACCGACAGCAGCTACATCTTCAGCAATTATTGTTGCTCAGCCACAAACAGTTGAATCTACACAAGGAACTTCTTCTAGAGCAGCTGAAGAAGTACAGCAAATTGAAGGTACATCTCATATTCCTATCAGTGCTGATCTCGCATTGCAGGTTATTCATCCATTCACCGGTGAATTGCTGGAAGAAGGTGAAATTGTTGAAGATCTCTCACAAAAGCAACTGATTACCCTAAATGCAATGAGAGATGTGGATGATGATGAGATTGAAAAGATGCCTAGTGAGCCGGAATCTTCAAACGCTGAAATCATCGAAGAAATTGTCTTCAAGGGAAATGTGAAGAAGTCTTCATATGTTAGACAAGATGGTACTGAGTTTGCCCCGTTTGATGAAGACTGGTTAAAAGACAATGTGGAAGACATTGACGAGCATCTGAAGAATCGCGATTCATCAGAAAATGCCACCGATGCATTCTCCGCATGGCATCAACGGTTCTTGTCAAAGGCTTCCAAACCTGTGCCTGAGGCTGCTCAAGTTGACTACTTACGGTTTGAGAAGGTGAAGCCTAGCGGGAGAATCCTGTGTTGGATGTTTGTAAAGGAGATACATTGTGTTGCAATTAAGCGGGAGTTTAGGATCCAGTACTTTTGATCTTTACTGAGCATTCTGTCTTTGCCATTTTATGATGTGGCCGCTTTAACAAAGATAGATCTCATAAATCGCTCAAAATATGATGGTGCAACGTTATTCGAGCGATTGATTAGAATGAACAAGAAGTCTGGGTGGAAGGATAAGTCTTACAGACCTCAGTTCCCCATCTACCAGCAAATCAAGTTTACGCTTGATCCGGCAACCAACACTGGCAAATACAAACTTATTTACGAGCCAGCGAGAGTGGTAGACAAGATTCCTTTGATGCCAATGAGGCAAGACTTTCTGGGTGATATGCGTTTGTGGTGTTATGATTCCGACACACATGAGGCGGTGATCGTTTTCAATGGCGATCAAGAGAATTTCCAGGATGTTGGATCCAATGTGGATAGTTAATATGTCCGCATCCGACATTAACAAGTTGTACCGGCATGACATATTCTATGAAGACAAGGACGCACATCAGGCACTAAAGTTTCAGCGCGTCGCTTGCTTCTGTTACTACAGGGGAATACATTCGGGCAGCTCATGGTCCGAACGACACTGAAGAAGGAAGATATAAAGACCGAAGACCAGTAACAGACAAGGGGGAGTTTGTTGATACATTTTTGTGTCTGTCACTAGTCTTGTACTTTACGATGTATTTTGTACGGTCGTTTATAGTTTATCGAGTCTGTATTCGCAGTCGACCAAGTCGGATATCCTCCTATCCGCTTGTGTCCGACTTATTTGTCTCGTCTGTTATGTAATGGTTGTTAAACAATGCATGTTGCATAAGTAAGGGTATTTCTGTCTTTCTGTTTGTGTTTGTTTGTGGTTTGCTGCAACTGTCTGTTTGCAGCAAACACTTCACATTTTGCAGCCTTCGACGAAACACTTTGTGTTTCGTCGAACACATGTCGACGAAACAGGCTTATGTTCATTCCATTTCGTTTCGTCGTGGTCTCCGACGAAACAGACTTGTTTTGTCGGACTTTGGGCTTCTACAGGCCCAAGTTTGGCCCAATGTTTGTTTCGTCGATCCAAGTTTGGTTTCGTCGTCTGTTTGGCCCAGGCTGCTATAAATAAACACATTCTGTTTGGTTTCAAGAGAGAAGAGAGAATACCCTGAAGGTCACTTTGTGTAAACTGTGTTTGTATCAGTTGCATTCTCATCCAGTTAATCAAACGATTGTGTTTCTTTGGTTAACCACTGTCTTTACTTTGTTCTATGTTTGGTTTGGCTTAGTTAAGTGGATTCCGCATACTTAACTTTGTTTGTTATAAACAAGGGTTTGGTAGTGAAAATCGATTCTCCGATTTAGGGACCTACAGTTTTACTTAACTTCCATGCCCTTTTGATCAACCCTAACTCCTCACTCTAATACAAATAGTTGGATTGATTGGGTCAGATCAGATTTAGCACAGAAAGAATATTGAAAAACTAGAAAAGGATGTAAATATGGAAAGAATGCAACCTCTTGATCCACCAAGATCACCCCCTTTTTTTTTGAACGACCAACGAAATAAATGACCGGCTACCCGGGGTAACCCAATGGCAAAAAGCGACTGCATAAGCTCATGGCTGCAAATAGCGCTTGTTGGGTTATGTAAGTTCTGCTGATCATGAAAACCAAAACCTAAAGAAATCATCTGATGAAATAAGGTAAGATACAATCACAAGACCAAAAGTTTCCCCCCTTGAAGGCTTCCCAAAATAGCTGCCCAAAAGAACAAAGTGCTGGATTGTCAAAGTGCTGGTCAAGAGTCATGTCAACTAAAGTCAAGACTAAAGACTAGTAGATCAAGTCAACAATTCTGTGAAATCTAGCAGTTCTCTCTATCTCACATTAGAAGTAGCAGTTCTATGTAACAGTGTAACTATCTAGCAATTTTACAAAGTGCTTACAGTTACATCATTTAATGAGTTAAGGGTCACTTTCATGGTGACGTCACCAGCAGTTCTCTTTTCCTATATATAGTTCTTCATTCTTATTGTAAGAGTTAAGACTTGGAGTCTTTCTACAAAAGAACTAAGTGAGTGAGAAAGTGCACCTGGTGAGGGAGAGTACATTTGTACATGTGATTGTATTACATTTATTAGAAAAACATACACTACACACTCTTAAATCTAAGAGCACTAAATAGCTCAATCCAACCAGAAACAAAATAGACAAAGTAGAAAAAAGATGACCCGTTAAATTTGACTCGAAACCCAAACCTATCATGTATGTCCTAAAATCTAGAAGTTATTTAAATACCAAAAAGTAAATCTGTTGGTGCACTTGTGTCTGTACTTTGTCTGTATTCGGTCACGTTATAAACGATGTCCTTGTTAGTCATGTAAGTTTGACCAAGTCAACTGTCCTCCTAGTTTGACTTGGCCAAACAGTTAGAAATATGGTTGTCTTTTGTCTGGCTCGAAGGATGCTCATCGAAGGATAATGTTGATCCTTCGATGAACTCGAAAGATGAACCTTCGATGGATGATTCGATAGATCATCCTTCGAGGTTAATGCAGATCCTTCGAAGACTTTGTAATCGATAGATGATCCTTCGACCATCTATCGGATCCTTCGGACAAGACAACCAGTGCTGGGTATATATATACCCATGCAGTGTGTGTTAGTAGACAGACAAGAGAGACAGATGCACACATAGAGAGATAGAAAGTTGAGAGCATTCTGTCCGAAACACACACACACCTTGAGAGTTTGCAAAACTGATTTGTAAACATTGTGCTTGTAACCGGAACCTTCATTCGTATTAATACAAGTGGTGTTAATCGGTGAACCTTTGTGTGTTTGTGTTTATACTTGTTTCATCTCGGTTTGCTTGCTAGCTTGGATTCCGCACTCGCTAGTGGGTTTGTATAACAAGGTTTAGGTTCGTCATCCTCCGAGAGGGACCTACAAGTGGTATCAGAGCCGTGGCTCTTTACCTTGTTTAAAACCTGGTTTGTTCAAGTTCTTGGTGTGTTTGGACACTTGGTTTAGCACCCGTTTTTGGTGGTTTTCTTGCATTTTTAAACTGAAAAACGCGTTCTAAACCTTTCGTGAGTGTTCAAGTTTGGGTTGGGTAACTTAAAAACTTGTTTTTAAGGCTTTTGGTGATTTCCGGCCAAATTCCGGTCATAATTCCGGTGACCGGTTTCTGGATAGGGTTGTCCATTTTGGGTAATATTTTCAAAGTTGGTAGAAAAGTTGTGTCAGGACATCCCTTCTGCCGAAAGTTGCTTCACCAACCCATCACCTTTTTCACCTACCCGTCAACTTCGTGTCAGTGTGTCAGAGCTCATCGAAAGACATCCTTCGAAGTCGAAAGATCATCTTTCAATCAAGGAGGTTCGACAGATACCCATCCTTCGAACATCTTTCGAAGCCTGTGTTCTATCTTTCGAGCCAAGGAATCTTTTCGAAGGATACATCGTTCGAGCTACTGTTACTCTTCGAAAGATAAGGATCCTTCGTGTTGGTGAATCTTTCGAGATCTGTGTTCGAAAGATAAGGATCTTTCATTGTGAATCTTTCGAGATCTGTGTTCGAAAGATAAGGAGAATCTTTCGAAATCATCTTTCGAAAGATAAGGATCCTTCGTGTGGTCAATCTTTCGAAGTCAATCTTTCGAAGTCTTTGTTCGAAACTCAACAGTGGTCTTTCGAACACTGTTGATCCTTCGAACAAGTCTTGATCTTTCGTACAAGTCAGTATCTTTCAATTCGTGTCTTTTGCATTTAACAGTTTGTGTTTGTGTAGGTTTTTCTATTAGTATTTGATCAAAATGAGTTGTACAAGTCCTTGGGACTGGAGCATTGACTCACAATCTAGTCAAGAGCTAACCTCTGCTGCAGCTTGGGCGAAAAGTATGTTTCCACCGCCATCAAACAGTCCAAGTCAATGGGCTTTGGTATCCAATCAGAGTCAAAGCATTCAAAATCTTTTGATTAGTGAAAGCGAAACGGGAAGCAACAATCGTCCACCGAAGTTGAACCATATGAACGACTTTCCATCATGGAAAAATCGCTTTCACACGTATGTTCAAGGGCAAAGCACCGATCTTTGGACATGTTTCATCAATGCATTCAATGCCAATCTTGAAGTTGCAGCGTCCACTTCAGAAGGTTATGCTAACATGCTCGAAAATGACAAGAAGGCTTATGAATTGGAGAAAAAGGCCTTTGCTACACTTACACAAGCACTCAACAAAGATATTTATCATCAGTTCTCCTACTGCAAGACCACGAAAACATTGTGGGATGCCTTAGTTGCTAGAGGAGAAGGCAATGCAGCTACTCGAAAGTCTCGTCATGATTTGTTGAAGAAAGAGTTTGAATCGTTTCAATTTTTGGAAAACGAAACTCTAAATGATATGACAACACGGTTCTATCATCTGATTAGTGAAATGTGTGCTTATGGGGTTGTATCTACTCAACAAGACATGGTGAATAGGTTTGCTGACGCTTTACCTCCAAAATGGAGTTCCTTATTGAGTTGTTGAAGCACACTGGAACTCTAGACACGGTTAACATCTATGAGTTCATTCAGAAGCTGGAACATAAAAATGATGAAGAAATCAGGAAAGCAAAGCGTGCTCCCGCTCCTCAGAATACAGAAATGTACCTTCCAGGCTTCGATGCTTTGGCAAGATCCGCAGCAGCTCAGCAACCTAAACTGCAAACTGCATTTGTGTCCAACACAAGTTCTCTTCCGTTTCCTCAATCAACTGCTGCTCCGGCTTTTGATCCGAGGTCTTACATTCCTGTCCCAACACAGCCACAAGTCCAACCTCAACAACAACAACAACAACAGGCTCACTATACAAGCAATCCTTAACCTCAAAACCCTAACACAATCCGAGTCGATAATTCAAACCTTTCACACCTCAGCATTGAAGTTGCTAAGGAGCACATGGAAATTATCAATACAATGGTCAGTGCTTACTGTGGTTTGGTAGCAGGTCAGCTTGGAAACATCAACATGACCAATGAAGATTATCAACAGATCGACAAGGAAGAAATGGAGTTGATGGATATTAAGTGGGCTTTTGCAAGTGCAGTTAGAAGGGCCAAAGACTTCATGGCTCGTACTGGTAGAACTTCGTTGGAAGGAAAGAAAGATACGAAGTATGGGTTTGATATCAACGCTGTTACATGCTTTAATTGTGGTAATAAAGGGCACTTCAAACGTGAGTGCACTCGACCAACAAAACAAGGCAATCACAACCCTTTCAGAAACCAGACGAGTACTACAAATGTGAATGCCCAACAAGAAAACCGTGAAAGGAGGATGGTGGCAGTTAATAACAATCAAGGCCAGCCTGGAACTTCAAATCCCAATCGGGCTTTGGCTGTTCAAGCTGATGAGGGATGTGACTGGTCAATGCAGTTTGGTGAAGATGATCAGAGAAGTGGAACAGCTTGTTATGCAAAGATCATCGAGCATGTTCATAAAGAAGAGTCCTCTGGAAGTGATGACAGTTCTGGTTATTCTGGAAGTTCTGATGAAGAAGGCTCTGTTTCTGGGGATAATCACTCAGAGTCTGATGTGAAGGAGGAAGGAGGTGATGATATTCAAGATCTACTGAATGAAGCTGATGAGCTTAAATGTCAGAAATCAATTCCGATTAGGAAGGCGGCTACTGCATCAAAGGAAATGGAGAAGTTATTTTCTGAAGATGGAGCCTTTTCTTTTCAAACTGCCTTTATGGCAAACGGTTCAGCCTCTTCTAGTCAGGTAAATTCTGAACCTCCTGCTCCTAGTGTTTGTAAATCATGTGCTGATATGAAGCTTGAATCAGAAAAGCTTCAAAGTCATAATCAGAATTTGGTTATTGAACTGTCGAAATGCAAAGAGGCGAACATGGCTTTAACTCGGAATGAAAAAGAATTTAAATCTGTAATAGAAACATTAAAGAAAAATGTGTCCGAGGTTAACAAAGTAGTTTACCACAAGCAAGTAAGTATAAACGAATACATTAACATTGTGGAAGAAACTAAGAAGCAATTAGCCATTGCCCAATGCGAGCATGATGCGATCAAACAAAAATTGGAAAGTTATTCTAACTCCCAATTTGTGCTTGATCACATCATCGATGTTCAACAACCGAAGGGAAATCAGAAAGGCATAGGGTATAAGAAATGTCCGCCCCCTTTGATGAACAATTATACCAAGATGCCTGATGAGGAGGAAATGCCTCGGTATGAACCCAGTGTGCCTCTTGATGTTGAGGAATTTGCTACTGGCCTAGGGTTCAAACCGGACAATTCTTCAAACACAGCCTCTAAGGAACACGAAACGTCATCATCCATGAAGCAAAGTCCTCCAATTATCGAGGACTATGAGACATCGGATGATGAATCAGAAGTGGCTGTAAGTGATCAGGATAAATCACTTAACAAGATGAACGGAGTAGTTATTCCACGAGAGAATCACATCCTTTGTGATCCTGATACTCCTGATGTTCCATCTGTTAAGAAGCAAGTGATTGATCCTGTCAAAGTTGATAAAACATGTGTGTCTACTGTTAAAAGCAGTAATGTGTTGTATACATTGGTTGGAGACAATAAAATCTACTCAGATCACGTTTTCCCAATTAAAAATGTAAATCAATCGTTGATTGACAAAGTCTTTGAAGACAACACAAACAAATTTTTGGGAAAAACACTACCGGGAATTGTTGTAACACAATGTGATCCAATTCCTAAGGCTGAGATTAGAAAACAGTTTGGTAATCAAAAATCTTCAACCACTCAACAACCTAGTGCTTCTAATGGTAAACAACCAGTCAAACGAGCTCAAAAGCATAAAGTTTCTCAGATAAAGTCTGACACAAAAGGAGCTCGATTTCAAAAGAAAGCAAAAGATGTCAAGTTCGTGTCATCCAAGGGTACTGATAAGATTGAAACTTTTGAGAACAAATCTAACACTGATTTTGTAAAACAAGTGACAATCTTAAAACGTAACAGTGATAACAATTACACTCAACGCACAAATGGGTGTGATGAAAAGGCTAGTAGCTCAGGTTCCACGAGTTCGACATCTTGTGGTCAATCAAGTTCTCCTAAGTTTGTTGAAAGGAGAACATGTTTTAAATGTGGAGAAATTGGGCACATCATCAAAAACTGCCCAAATGCTCCAAAGAATAAATTTGTTGAGAAAGCTCCACCTGAAACAGTTCATCCTCAACGTCGGTCAGTTTCACCTAAACATGATAAACGAACTGTAAAAGAACAAGAAACTAAACAACGACGTAAGAACATGAAAACTGTTGAAAAAGCTTTAAAATCTGAAGTTAAAACAGTTCAAAGGGAACCAGGTGTGTCACAATCTGTAAAACCAGAATCTTCAAAAACTGGTAGGCAAAAACGAACTTGGTTACCTAAGGCGGGTGACAATTCAGGGGGAGCAGTTGTTCTTGAAAATCATCAAGAGATTGATATCACGTTTCATGATGCTCAGGGACGACCCAAGACCACTAAGGCTTGGGTCCCCATTCTCAATTGATGTTTTTAAATGACATGTGCAGGATGTTCTAGGAGGAACTATTAACAGTCACTGGATTGTTGATAGTGGAGCATCCAGGCACATGACTGGCGACTTACGGCTCCTATACGACGTGAGAAACATTAGAGGAGGGTATGTTGCTTTTGCGGGAGACAAAGGTGGATTCATCACTGGAGAGGGAAGTATCTCCAATGGCATCGTGTGCTTCGATAAGATCAATTATGTTAAGCAAATTGATCATAATCTTCTCAGTGTGTCGCAAATCTGCGATAAGAAATTCACCGTGCATTTTGATGATGCCGGCTGCCATGTGCTGAAACCTGGATTCAAAATTCCACAAGAATGGATTCTCTTATCGGCTCCGAGAGTTAATGATCTTTATATTCTCGACATGAGCCAAGCGATTACAACATCTGCACAAGTCACTTGCTTTGTCTCGAAAGCCACAGAAAAGGAGTCTATATCTTGGCACAGAAGAATGGGACACATTCACTTGAGAAAGATGAACCATTTGGTGAAAAATAATCTTGTGAATGGTGTGCCCGTGAGAAGTTTTCATTTACAAGATATCTGTGTCTCGTGCCAAAAAGGGAAGCAAACAAAGAAGTCTCACCCTTTGAAGAAAATCAACACTGTTAGCATGCCTCTCGAACGTCTTCATATGGACCTTTTTGGACCTATGAAGCACAAGACAACGTTCGGTGATGCCTATTGTCTAGTTGTTACTGATGATTATTCTAGATTTTCTTGGGTATCCTTCATGGCACACAAGAGTCAAACTCCTGGCATCCTCAAGGATCTTCTTACAATGTTGGAGAATCTCTATTCATTGAAAGTGAAGAGGATCCGAAGCGACAATGGAACCGAATTCAAGAATCAAGTTATGGATGAGTTTTGTACTTCTAAAGGCATTCTTCATGAGTACAGTTCTCGTTATACTCCACAACAAAATGGTGTCGCGGAGAGGAAGAATCGGACGATTATAGAAACTGCAAGAACAATGTTAGTAGAGTCGGAACTCCCTATTCAATTCTGGGGGGAGGCTGTATCGGCTGCATGCTACACGTTAAACAGAGTTCTTACAGTAAAGAGACATGGCAAGACTTGCTTCGAACTCCTTCAGAAAAGGAAACCGGATCTTTCTTACCTAGAACCGTTTGGTGCTCCATGTACTATGATTGAGCCGGATGGAAAATTTGGAGCTAAAGCTATCGAGGGTTTCTTCCTTGGATATGCTACTCCGAATTTTCGTGTTTGGAATCTGGCTACCAAAAAGATTGAGCTTTGGAGCGAAGTGAGGGTTCAAAGGTACACGAGTCCTGTTAGGGCTCCGGGTGATAGGTGGATGTTCGATTATGATGGGCTATTTGACTCCTTCAATCTGCCAACCTTTGATGAAGAGTCAGCAGCGGCTAGAATGTTGTTGGAAAGTGACAACGCTGCTGTCTCGCCTTTGGTTAGACCTATTGTTGTTGACCCACAAGCTTCTTCGTCTGTCAACAATATGGTTCAAAATGAGGTTTATGAAGATGCTGCTGATTATAATGAATCTTCTGAAGATGATGAATATCATGATGCAGCTGAAGGATCTTCGGCTCCAGTTGCTCCTGTTCAAGGTGCTTAAGTTGATACACCTCATATGCAGAATGTAGACACTGCTGAAGGGAATGCATCCACCTCTACACACATTCCTGGTGTGGAGTTGGTTGTTGATCTTAATCTTACCAATTTGGGTATCAATGCACGTGTGCCAGAAAATCCTGAAATGAGGATTCATATACCCACCCCCAGCAGAATATTATAGGAGATGTCCATCGCGGTGTGCAGACGCGTAATCAGCTGAGAAACAACCGGAATGCTGGTTTGTATTCAGCTATAAGAGAATCTGGTCAACAAAATGACTGGTCCTTCGCGTGTTACGTGTCACAAGAAGAACCAAAATCGTGGAAAGAAGCGTTGAAAGACAGTGCTTGGGTTGAAGCCATGCAGGAAGAATTGCAGCAATTTCAAAAGCTTGGTGTTTGGAAGCTTGTTGAAAAACCTGAGAACTACAAGAAAATTGGCACTCGATGGGTCTTCAAATGCAAGAAAGACGACCGTGGAGTGGTTATTCGAAACAAAGCACGTTTAGTCGTTCAAGGTTTTCGTCAGATAGAAGGGATCGACTACAACGAAGTCTATGCACCTGTTGCACGTCTGGAAGCTATTCGGATCTTTCTGGCTTATGCCTCATTCAAAGGATACAAGGTTTACCAGATGGACGTCAAAAGTGCATTCTTACATGGTGTGGTTGAAGAAGAGGTATACGTCGAACAGCCTCCAGGTTTTGAAGATCCCATCCATCCCGATCGGGTTTGGTTGCTCAACAAAGCTCTCTATGGTCTTCATCAAGCGCCACGAGCTTGGTATGCAACCTTATCTACCTATCTGCTGGAGAACGGTTTTTGAAGAGGTCTTATCGATTGTACTCTCTTCATCAAAGAACAAGATGGAGATCTTCTTCTGGTTCAGGTATATGTTGATGATATTATTTTTGGTTCTACTAATGATGTCTTGTGTAGGAATTTCGAGCGCATTATGCAGGATAAATTCGAGATGAGTGCTATGGGGGAGATGACCTTCTTCTTGGGCCTACAAGTGCAACAAACTGAGTCTGGGATATTCATCCATCAGACTAAATATGTTGGTGACATCTTGAGCCGGTTCCAGATGTCCGATGCAACGCCCATTGGTACCCCACTGCCACAAAATCACGGAATTACTCCAGACTTGAAGGGTGAAGCTGTTAGCCCCTCATACTATCGCGCAATGATCGGATCTCTTATGTACCTCACAGCATCAAGGCCAGACATAATGTACCCAACGTGCCTGCTTGCCAGATATCAAGTCAACCCGAAGGCCTCACATCTTGCAGCTGTAAAAAGGATTTTTCGTTATTTGAAGGGTTACCCTGACACCGGTCTATGGTACCCTAGGGATAATAACTTTGACTTAGTCGCATTCAGTGATTCTGATCATGGCGGATGCAAAATCGACGGCAAATCCACAACGGCTGGATGTCAGTTTTTAGGAAATCGCCTAGTCACATGGCAGTGCAAGAAGCAGACGTGCGTCGCTACATCAACATGCGAAGCTGAATACATTGCTCCCTCAAGTTGTTGCTCCCAAGTTCTTTGGATCCAACAACAATTGCGGGACTACGGTTTTGAATTCCTAACTACTCCTATTTACGTTGATAATTCTGCTGCATTACAGATCACTAGAAATCCTGTGCAGCACTCAAAGACCAAACACATCGAAATTAAATATCACTTCATACGTGATTGCTTTGAGAAAATACTAATCGATGTTGTTAAGGTCCACACCGATGACCAACGTGCCGACCTTTTCACCAAAGCTTTTGACAAATCTAGATTTGACTTTTTATTATTGGTAAACGGCATTAAGGCCAAGCAAGAGTAAACCAACATCGGAAAATCATTTTTGTAAATATCTTTGTGTTTTTAAATTTATCTTAGTTTATTGATTTTAGGGGGAGTAAATCCAAAATCGGAAAATCCAAAAACATCGAAAAATTTCAAAAACACAAAAACAATAGAAAAACAAAAATGAGTTTCCTGGAGAGCAAAAGAGAAAATGATAGTACATCAGTGGTCTATCCAAACCTCTTTAAACCTTAAAATGAAAAACGATAAGCAGCTCTATATAAGATGTATCGGTAGGCTCACAATCATTTTAAAGTGTGCAGGGTGATATAAACTTAAATCGACTGAAGACCAGGTGGGAACCATTCATTGGCATATGGTCTTAGTACCGAAATTTCGTTTGATAGATTGCCGAGGTTCTGAGATATTCGGTCTTTATGCTGCTTATCATCTGGGTATCATGGTTGTATCTTTTACCGAAAAATAACGGGGACGCAAGTCTAGATCTTCCATGATACTATACATACGTGTACATATTACATATTGCATTCGACCTCAATAAGTGATAAACAATCACATGTCCATATCAAATAAGCGATAAAATATCACATTTATCCGGGAGTCGAGTTCGTCTCTCTGTTGTACGAAAGTACTGACCTGTTCACGGACTTGCTCCTGTGCCCTCATGCATATGAAAATCAAGTTCCTCATCAATAAGTGATTATATCACATAGGGCTTGTTTTCAAATAAAAAATAAGTGAGTATCTCACAGCTTATACGGTCAAACAGATGATAATCGGTATACTCACCGGTAAGATGAACTCTCGTGCATACCTTGATACGGGAATGTGTCGTGATGTGGATGAACACCGGTCGGTAAGTATAAATCATACCTTAACGTATCCCCTCGCCATGATTACATCTGATAAGTTGAGCTTAAGTGGACAACAATACCGATAATTGTTATAGGATGCTTATTTTAATGTTAACTAACTGAACAACAAGAGTGTTTTGACATGACCGTACACTGATATGATTCTCTTACCCTCGAAACTCGCAAAAAGAATGTCTGTATATATTTATTTACTGCTTAACTTTTATTGTTTTATTTTTAAACAGTTTCGTCGTTTGGTGCATATCAGCACGACATTAGCGGTGATGTCGTTTGATAACACTCAAAGGATATTAAAATTGTTGTCTTTTAAGTTATTCAAAAATACCAAAAGGATTTTAAGTGTGTTTTAATATAAACTTTATAAAAGCCAAAAAGATTTTATTTCTACATTATTTTCGATAGTACGATGTTGGAGCTCGAGTCTTCGTTACCTGAAACCTGAACGAAAACCGAATTGACTAAATCTTCATAAACGGTCGAAATTTGCAAGTTTTGAAAGTTGAAATCTGAAATTGATAAATTTGAAAAACTTTCAAACTGTCGGACGGTGTTTGATTGTGACATGGTCATCCGTGTGTCATTTGTTTATGTTAAGTATACTCCAAGCAGTTGTTCTCATTACGCGTTTAGATTTCTTGCATGTGCAGATTCAAAAGGCAAGGAGAACATGGTCGATGAAAAGCTTCGGAATGAAGACACGACGTGAAGGCACTCAAATGATGAAGATGATCGAGTTGCCGCTGGCCATCATCAACACCACAAGGATCTAACGTCATAAAGATCAAGTATTTCACGAGCATAACTCAAGGGGGAGCTTATGTTAAGGGGGAGTTTGTCAACACACTTCCTACATGATACGGGGAGTTTGTTGATACACTTTCTACTTTCAAGACGTGAAGACTTTGAAGATCCTCCGACATTGAAGACTTGAAAGGACATCAGAGTCTTGAAGACATGAAGATCAAGGATGATCAAGGTCAAGACAAATCTGCAAACATCGAAGATCGAGACAAAGCTACAGCCAAGGGGGAGTTTGTTGGTGCACTTGTGTCTGTACTTTGTCTGTATTCGGTCACGTTATAAACGATGTCCTTGTTAGTCATGTAAGTTTGACCAAGTCAACTGTCCTCCTAGTTTGACTTGGCCATACAGTTAGAAATATGGTTGTCTTTTGTCTGGCTCGAAGGATGCTCATCGAAGGATAATGTTGATCCTTCGATGAACTCGAAAGATGAACCTTCGATGGATGATTCGATAGATCATCCTTCGAGGTTAATGCAGATCCTTCGAAGACTTTGTAATCGATAGATGATCCTTCGACCATCTATCGGATCCTTCGGACAAGACAACCAGTGCTGGGTATATATATACCCATGCAGTGTGTGTTAGTAGACAGACAAGAGAGACAGATGCACACATAGAAAGATAGAAAGTTGAGAGCATTCTGTCCGAAACACACACACACCTTGAGAGTTTGCAAAACTGATTTGTAAACATTGTGCTTGTAACCGGAACCTTCATTCGTATTAATACAAGTGGTGTTAATCGGTGAACCTTTGTGTGTTTGTGTTTATACTTGTTTCATCTCGGTTTGCTTGCTAGCTTGGATTCCGCACTCGCTAGTGGGTTTGTATAACAAGGTTTAGGTTCGTCATCCTCCGAGAGGGACCTACAAAATCTGCCGTACATATGTTTATCCTTGACCAATGTGTAGTAATAAAGCCCTTTGTGGGGCGTTATGCGACAAGTGACGAAATACGTAAGAGAGGGGCTTTATATAACTTGAGTGTGTAGTGGAGATATATATGTACGGGGCTTTATATATATATATGTATGTATATATATATATATATATGTGTGTGTGTGTCAGTGTGTGAGTGGGGAAGAATGGGCAACGCCGTGAAAAATTTTCACGAGGAGGAGGGATTTTCAGCACATGGTGCCCCCCATAATGGTGTTTAGGGGCGCTATGGGAGGGGTAGGCGTGATATAAAGCCCCATTACGGATGGTCTAAGAGATAAACAAACAATTAACAAAACAGTCCTAATTCTGCGGACTAAATTAGTGACCCAATTGAGCTCGGCACAAGCCTGAGCTTTTCACTACTCAAGTTTGGCTCATCATATTTTTCTGAAGCTTGAGTTCGATTCGCGAGTAAAACCCAAAGCTCGTGCTCGCTTTGACATTGATTAAATGAAAGTTCGGTTCAAGCTGGCTCAACAATGTTATTAGTTCAAATAAAACCTGTTTAAATTGATATAATTGCATATATTTATATTAAAAATTGGACAAAACAACCATACAAATATAAAATAAAAATGACACCATTTTGCAAATTAAAATGGTTACGAGACCAACATATATATAAAATAACTAAATTTTTTTGGGCTTGTTTAAACGAGCTTTGTATTTCAGGCTCGAGCTCGGGCTCGTTAAGGCTTGACTCGTTTGACGTTATAACCAAGCCGATCATAATTAAGTATCTCTCGAGCCTTTGGGCTTGTTTACACCCCTCTAACTATTGAGCTTTGACAAAATGAGTCTTAACACCTAACTCGTCCATATTCCCATCTAACTTGTGTATACGGAATCTTTTTGTATTTTCTTTTCCACTCATTTTCCAGGTCCCATTAAAAAGCAAAGACTGATCAATTTGTTTCCAGGTCCCATTAAAAAGCAAAGACTAATCAATTTGTTTATTCGAAGTGAGTGACCTTGCACTTAATATAATTGGCATATATTTTATTGTTGCAGCACAAAACCGGTTTTTGACATGTTGGGTTTTGAAGACTTTAATCACACAGAGAAAACTACGTACAAAGAATGTATTTACAAAACCCTAATTTCATTCATGCTAAAACTTACATTATATAGAATAAAATACATACCCACTAACCCACTAACTAATAATTAGGGCCACTAACCCATTAACCCCACTAACTTAATCTTGCTAAACACTTCAACATAAAAAACACATGACTAATTAAAATACTTGACCCATAAAAAACATACTTTTACCGACCCGATTTGACCCGTCAAGATTAATCTAACATTCACCCCCTTAATCTTGACATTTTGACCCGTTTCTTTCTTGCTCGTTGATTGAACCACATAGGTTCCGGTCTTGTTCTTGCCATACGAACCGTTAAGCTTCGCTTCTTTCTTTCTTTCTTTTGGCTACCGATATTCTTCTTTCTTTCTAATCGACGCCCTTTCTTTCTTTCTTCATTCTGACTGGTGCTTGCTCTTTCTTTCTAATCGCACCGGTCTCTTTCTTACTTTCTTGCGATAGACTGAAATCGTAATTTCTTTCTGCTTCTTTCTTTCATTCATTATTTCTCCTTTCTGATTGGCGACGACTCTTTCTTTCTCACACCGATCGGTCGCGACTTTCTTTCTTCTTTCTTCTTTCTGATTGACTCCCGTTCTTTCTTTCTTATGGCTTGCTACTTTCTTACTTTCTTGCAACACCATCTTTCTTTCTTTCTTTCTTTCTTACGAGGCCATGTTACTTTCTCCTAAAGCGACGCCGGCCCCTTTCCTTCTTTCTTCTTTCTTGTGGCGCCTCTTCTTTCTTTCTTTCTTTCTTTCTTTCTTTCTTTCTTTCTTTCTTTCTTTCTTTCTTTCTTTCTTTCTTTCTTTCTTTCTTTCTTTCTTTCTTTCTTTCTTTCTTTCTTAAGGATTCAATGATTTGAATCCGACTTTCTTTCTTGCTGATCTTGCTAGCTAACTTGCTTTAAACTTGTTAATTTCTTCTAAATTAGTTCACCTTGTAGGCTACTTTCTTCTTTCGAATTTTACACGTGCTTGCTTGCGTGTTTCAGTTTCACCAGCCAGCCTGGTTGCTTCTTCCTTGAACTAGCCGTGAGCCTTTTTTGAATTAGTTCTCCACCTTGCCTTCTTGCTTGCCATTTCATTCGATTCCTTCAATAGTAGCATTCAATTTTGAGGTGTATGGTTGCTTGCTTTCCATTCAATTTCAACCATAAATTTGTTCACCTGCTAACTTGCTTGCTTCTCTAGTTTTTTTTTTTTTTTTTTTTTTTTTGAAAACTCTTCACCATAAATTACATTCACACGCTTACGTGCTTTACCTTTTTAATTAATTACTAGGTACTAGCTTGCTTGCTTTCCTTTTTCAAATCGTAAAAGAGACCAAAAGCACATTTTGTTCTTCTTTCCAATTCCACAATATTTATTTAATTTTTCTTCGAGGTGGTTGCGGAAATCAATTCAGATGCTTTGTTACCTGCTTATCTTCCCTTTATTCGATCCACTTTCTTCTTCCATCACGATTGCTGACTTACTCTGTTCTTCGGTTGCTCTCTAATTCATGTAAGTTGTTAACTATACTGTCCTGTTGATCACAAATTGTGATCAGCCCTTCCTGCTGCTATCTTTCTTCATCGGCGGTAATTACCGCCCAAAAGAAAACCACTGCTCTCCTCTTATGCGTTTTCTTCTGGCCCTGCAGCCAAGGGCTGCTCTCTTACTCCAAAACGACTCTCAAACCGGCACTCACTTTCTTGCTACGAATCAGGTATGAGCCTAGGGCTCTGATACCAATTGTTGGGTTTTGAAGACTTTAATCACACAGAGAAAACTACGTACAAAGAATGTATTTACAAAACCCTAATTTCATTCATGCTAAAACTTACATTATATAGAATAAAATACATACCCACTAACCCACTAACTAATAATTAGGGCCACTAACCCATTAACCCCACTAACTTAATCTTGCTAAACACTTCAACATAAAAAACACATGACTAATTAAAATACTTGACCCATAAAAAACATACTTTTACCGACCCGATTTGACCCGTCAAGATTAATCTAACATGACAAACCGGATTTGTTTTGAAACCGGTTGCTAAACTTAAATAATGGGGAATTTACAAAAATGGCCAAGAATGTTGTTGACTTATCAAATTGGTGATGCGCTTCTCCACAGACGCATGAGATGGCCAATTTGGTAAGTCAACAACATTCTTGGCCATTTTCGTAAATTCCCCTTAAATAATCCAGTTCGGTTTGACTTTATCCAGTTTCAACTGACATGTTATCAAAAACGACTTCAAACTGGTGGATCGGTTCGGTTTTCGAACCGGTTTAACCCAAACCGGTTTCTACATCTGGATCCGGTTTTGTTGTGCACCTCTAACTAGTATCCATGAGTAGATTATGGCAATCATACTTCACTGTCTATTTATATGGTTTGAAAAACACCAACTAATAATCAAGGCTTTCTCAAGAGAATCCAATCCTAAACTGTTGATTACTTACACCATCTTGAATTCCTTGACCAAACTTCAATTTCTCTCTTTCAAATCATTACTTTCTTTCCCTGGGAGCTAGGCACATAGTAATGGCTTTCAACTCAACAAAAGAGTTTTCCGATATTATGCATGAACTCTTAGCTAAGTGTGATATTACAACAGATTTAATGTCTAAGTTGTATACTAAGCTAAGTTCTTTTTACAGATTAGAACTGAAATTAAATCTGGAAGAGGAGTACGGCAAACCAATGTTATGGATTGGGCTGTACATCACTTTGGCATCACTGTGTTGCATCCTTCTAATGTTGGCTGATTTATTACATGGTTTAAGAAGCAGAAAGCTATGGTTTCCCTGTAAATACTTTACTATTAATGGATTTACTCTCACTGTGATAGCTGCTGCAATGAAGTTACCCGTGAATCTTAGTGGTTCCTTGCCTGGTGTTGTGGACCAAGTGGCAAAGCTCGGAAGCATGGCCTTTATGTGCACCATGATGGCTAACTTATTGCCTTGTTTAGCAACCATGGACAACAATGAGCTTTTGACAAACATTACAGCTTTGGGTGTTTTGGTAATCAACTTGGTCGGCAATGTCGTCTTTCAAATACAAACTGGTGCTGTTGGATCTAATGCAGATGCTAAGTATTTTGGTCGAATTCTAAGTAACTTATCTTGGTTGAATTCAATTTATGTGACTTTGTTACTTGTGTTGTTGATAATACATGTATCTTCATCTATAGCAATTCTAAAATCCAAACAGATTATAGAATCGAAATACCAACAAGGTCATGAAACAGCTTCAAAAGACCTTCAACAATCAACTGGAAAATTATTAACCGTTGAGAAGCTACAGCAGCTTGCGAGCAGCTATTGGATCATGGCAGGAAGTGGCAGCCCCCAATTCATCATGGCTTGCTCGGCGACAACCACTACTTCTGGCGTAATATGTGCTTTATCCACCATCTTACACACTTTTACTGTGTCTTGGTTTATTTCTGGTTTGTTGGAAACGGAAAGTGATTCAGATTATAAGTGGTCAATCTCACTAATTCTCATAGTACAATTTGTCGGGGTTGTAGTTGGTACAATTGCACCACTTTCAAGATGTTTTGCAACCTTAAGCTTCAAGGTGTCCATCAAGAGCATTTGGAATCATATTAAGGTCTTTAAAGTAGAGAAATACTGGACTCATAAGTTATATGACTGGAAATATGGTATCATTCCATCCCCATTTCGTAGCTGCAAACGCAAACTCAAGGTGATCATCAAGAATCTAAAAGGCCTAATTCTCATGTTTTCTATAAAAATTCAGGAGGGAGTTGTGGTACTATGCAAGATAATTGCGTTGATCCCCTTTTGCTTTATGATATGTGTCCTGTATTGTTTGCGTTTTTTGAAGTGGTCATTACAGGCCATTTTTCGTTCATGGGAAAAACTGCCTCAGAACTTGGAACAACGCAAATATGTTTTGCAACTTGAAGTTGAAAATGAGCTAGCTGACAGAACCTTGGAAGGTCTTTTGAAAACTTTTAACCGACTGATCCAAAAGAGTGAAAAGAAGCAACCCAAAAGTCTCATGACGCTAATTGAAGAAAATTCCACAGAAGGTTTTCAAGGAGTTAAGATCTTCAACAAGGACGGTCCTCATGTTCAGTGTTCCCCATCCAAAGTAGAATATCGAGATTGCTGGAGCTTACCGGTGGTAACCCTAACAACCATTGCCGTTACTCTTCCTAACATCGAAAAGGAGAAAGTTAAAAGCTTGTTAAAAAGCGTGAGGGAAGGGCTTGAGTACGTCACACTTGTAGAAGAAACCCTCAATGCTACTGATGATCACTATAAAAGTATTCAAAAGGCCTCTAAAGTCTTGTGGGAAGAGGTTGATTTCCGCCACAGATGGTTAGGAATCAAGTTGAAAAAAATTGCTTCTCAAGTGAAAAAAGATGGTGCCCAAGTAGATACAAATCTGCTAATTGTTCAATTGTTCTTGAAGAAAGCTACATCCAAGATCGAGGAAGGGAGGGGAAGGACGGATATTGAAGGCCCGGATGGTTATTCCGAACACATATCTATTTGTGCCTACTCAATGTGCCGTATCACTGAAACAATCATTGATGACACGGAAAGCCACAAGAAGCTATTTGATGAATTATCCTCAAGGATCGCTGACATAATGGCGGCATGTCTCACCAACCTACCCCATGTCATTGCAATGAAATGCCACACTAGTGTGATAGAGAAAAGGGAGGCAAGTGTCCAAGTTGCAACTAAACTGCTAGGTGAGACTAAGCACATAGTCAACACACTTCAAGGCCCCCTTCAAGACAAATGGCATGCTTATTTAAGTATGAATCCAGAAGACTTGGCGTTTATTGACAAATGGCATGCTTATTCAAGTGAACCTTGAATCACATCCGTTCTTCAATTAATGAAGTAAGTTCACTTAGATTTCCCACTAATATTGATTTCCTATTATACATATAAAATTGTATTAACCACTTGTTTATGAACCGGTGTGTGAAGCTACCTTTACTCCTCAAAGCAAATCCGATGGGATCAAGATTGAACTAATAGTTTGGCGAACCAGCGTGTGAACCAGTGTTTGAAGCTACCTTTAGTTTCTAAACTTTGTAACAAGTTATTATAGCGAAGTCCTTTGTTGTAATAACTGGTACCTTTTCCTAGTTTACTTGTAAGATATATGTTGCTTGTTGAATGTATTTGATATTTGGTATGGTTTGAGAAATGATTCGAATATTTTCATATGGATTTGTTGTCTTGGCATATCTCCGTAGGATCTTGGTGTTTGCAAGTTACGTGAGTTAGGAAAGCAAAACAAGTTCTCAAAATACAAACACAAATGTAACATGATTCTTGGTCATTAGGCTATTTTGTTGATATTATAAAGCCACTTTGTTAATAGACTAGACCGAATTAACCTTGGTAGATTTTGTATAATCCTTCATGATCTGTCCATTGAAAATTTTCATTTGGTTAAGAAAGACATCATTTCCACTAAATAGATAGCAATTAATTTCTCTTCATTTGTATACTCGGTATAAATTTATTCGATATAGGAAGTGTTTATATAGTAATGATGAAGTTCAATAGCATAGCTGCAAACACTCGTATGACCTGCAAGAATGATGCTGATCTATTGTAAGAGAATCTCTCATACCGAATCGAAAATATTCACTTTTCTCGACTGGTTCTGCATGCGGGACAGCCTCAGGCTCAGCCACCTCTTCACATAAGATTGCTTATTCAAACTGCTTATATAATTATTTTTGAGAACATTTACCTCCTGCATTGTTGGTTCAGACCTTGGCACAACTCACGTATAAAAGAAAATAATAGACAAAAGGTTTGCTGCTTTTGTATGGTAAAGAAAAATAGTATACGAAGGAAACAGAAAAGTTGGTTATTTTATTGAACAGCTCAATATAGCCTTATATAGGCTTACATGCAACGTATTGGAATTGATTCGAATATATTAACAGAATGCTTGAGAATTGTTCTTGAATTGAATTGGTAATTTGAATGTTACATACATCGTTTGTATATATACATGAGGGGTTTTATGAATAACCGCCCCAACTTAGGATATAGAACAATTATAGAAAACATAACATAACCTGAATTATATCGATATTAAACTTATAATAAGATCTAGCTTAAAACTAATATTTGTCTAATACCCTCCCGTAAGCTAGATCAAAGTGACTGCGGAGTCTTTGCTAAGTGTGTGAATCACAGATCTGCAACTGATTCTTCAGACGTGTAATAACTTTAAGCTGCAGCGCCTTGGTGAGCACATCTGCAATCTGATTTCCAGTTCAGCAGAAACGTACTTCTACATCGTTGTTCTTGATCAGATCTCGGATGAAGTGATACTTGATCCTTATATGTTTACTATTGCCATGAAATACGGGATCCTTAGCCAAGCATATTGTTGATTTGTTATTATAGTGAATTACCATCGGGCCTTCGGTTCCTTCTTGAAGTTCATCCAGGATTCCTTTGAGCCAAAGTGCCTGACAACCAGCCATGGAAAGGCCAATGTACTCAGCTTCCGTCGAAGATAAAGCTACAACCTTTTGTTTCTTTGATTGCCATGCTATATTCCTGTTCCCAACTGAAACACATATCCAGATGTGCTTTTGCTATCATCAACATTCCCTGCATAATCACTATCACTGAAACCAGTTAGTGTTCTCTTGCCTCCTTTTGAGTATACAAGCCCTTGACTTAGAGTTCCCTTTATGTATCTCAGTATCCTCTTTCCAGCTTCCCAGTGACTTCGCTTGGGTTGCTCCATGAATTGACTTATTTTGTTTACCGCGAACATTATGTCCGGTCTGGTATTGGTCAAGTACATAAGACTTCCAACTAATCACTACTCTCCTGTATAGATTAGAATCTACTTCATCATCCGAATCTTGTTTGGATAGACGCAAACCATATTCCATTGGAGTTGAAATGGTTGTACAGTTCGTCATGTTAAATTTATTTAACAAACCCCTTGCATATTGTTGTTGTGAGAGGATGATGTTCCCATTGTTGAATGAGACTTCCATTCCAAGGAAATAGTGTAAGGTTCCCATATCGGTCATTTCAAATTCTGTTTTCATTGATTCCTTGAAAGACTTGAGACTAGACAACGAATCACTTGCTATAATGATATCGTCCACGTATAGGCAAATGATTATTCTCTCATCCTTGGATATTTTGGTGAACAGGGTATGTTCATAAACACACTTTTTAAAACCATGAGTTGTAAAATATCCTTCTATTCTACTATACCACGCCCTTGGGGCTTGTTTTAAGCCGTATAGTGCTTTTTTTAGTTTGCACACTTTCCTTTCTTTTCCCTTTATGACATATCCTTCCGGCTGTTCGATGAAAACATGTTCTTTTAGGTTCCCATTTAAAAATGCCGTCTTTACGTCCATTTGGTGCAAGTACCATCCATGATGTGCTGCCAATGCTAGTACGAGTCGAACTGTATCAAACCTGATTACTGGAGCAAAGACATCTTGATAGTCTATTCCGTATTTGTATTTCTGATTGTAACCTTTCACTACCAACCTTGCTTTGTGCTTGCTTATTCCCCCATGCTCATCATACTTCGTCTTGTATATCCATTTTACACCAATTGGTGTTTGATTCTTTGGCGGATCCACTAATTCCCAAGTATGGTTTTTTTATTATTGATTCCATCTCTTTGTCCATGGCTTCTTGCCATTTGGTTTCTTTGCATGCCTCCACATATGTCGTTGGACCAATGTCCGCATATAAAACAAAATTCACCACACTACTCGAGTTACCTTGATTTCTGTTATAAAGTTCCTCAACCTATGCTTCTGTGAGTGGCGTTGAGTCTTGATACACCTCAGCCAGCCACTGACCTAGTTCTTATAACTTCGTTTTCGGATGAAGATGAAGAGTCAGCATCTTCATAGTTATTTGCCTCCTCGCTATCTCCTGCATCTTCATTATTATTCTCATGGGTCTCGGCTTCTATGTTACTTGACTGATTTTCGTTTGCATCGCTTGAAACTGGCATTTCATTTCTACTTTGATCCTCTACTGCAATGCTTTGATCATGTTGGTGCACTTGTGTCTGTACTTTGTCTGTATTCGGTCTGTATGTAAACGATGTCCTAAGTCTGTAAATTGACTAAGTCAACCATCCTCCGGATTGACTTGGTCAAACAGTTAGAAAGATAAATGTCTGTCTCGAAGGATAACCTCGAAGGATAATGTTGATCCTTCGAGGTGCTCGAAAGATATGGTTCGACCATGGTTCGACCATTAGACCTCGAAGGATGATCCTTCGAGGTCAATGCTGATCTTTCGAGCTTGCTGTCATCGATAGATGATCCTTCGGACCATCTATCGGATCCTTCGGACAGGACCTGCTGTGTATGGGTATATATACCCATGCAGTGTAGTGTGAAAGGGAGAGATGCACACATAGAGAGTTGAGAGCATTCTGCTGGAAACACACACACACTTGAGAGTTTACATCTTTGGTTTTGTAAACATTGTGCTTGTAACCGTAAACCTTCATACGTATTAATACAGTGGTGTTAATCGGTGAAATCTTGTGTGCTTGTTTCTCTACTTGCTTCATCCCGGTTTGCCTACTAGCTTGGATTCCGCACTTGCTAGTGGGTTAGTATAACAAGGTTTAGGTTTGTTCTCGATCCTCCGAGAAAAGGGACCTACAAGTGGTATCAGAGCCTCGCTCTTTACCTTGTTTAAAACCGGTTTGTTCGAGTTCTTTGGTGTGTTTGGACACTTGGTTTAGCACTCGTTTTTGGTAGTTTCCTTGCATTTTGAAACTGAAAAACGGATACTAAACCTATCGGGAGTGTTCGGGGTCGGTTTGGGTAACATAAAAATCGTTTTTGTGAAACTTTGAACTTTCCGGCCATACTTCCGGTTTGTCTCCGGTGACTGAACTTGAGGATAAGGTTGCCTATTTTGGTAAAATTTTTGAAAGTCAAATTGTTTGGTGAAAAGTTGGTGGCAGAACATCCTTTCTGCCGAAAGTTGGTACACCAACCTGTCACTTTTCTCACCAACCCATCAGTACTTTTGTCAGTGTGTCAGCAGTCGAAAGATAACTTTCGAGCTCGAAGGATCATCCTTCGATCAAGGAGATTCGAAAGATACATCCTTCGAACATCCTTCGAAGTCAGTGTGTTATCCTTCGAGTCAAGGAATCTTTTCGATAGATACATCCTTCGAGTTACTGTTCATTACGAAAGATAAGGATCCTTCGTGTTGGGTGAATCTTTCAAGGTTATCTTTCGAGATTATTGTTCGAGCCATCAACAGTGATCCTTCGAACACTGTTGATTCTTCGAACAGTTGTCATCTTTCGAAGCCTGTGTTCGAAACATAAGGAGAATCTTTCGAAATCATCCTTCGAAAGATAAGGACCCTTCGTATAGTCAATCCTTCGAAGTCAATCCTTCGAAGTCTTTGTTCGAAACTCAACAAGGATCTTTCGAACCTTGTTGATCATTCGAACAAGTATTGATCTTTCGAACAGGTTGTATCCTTCAGTTCATATCTGTTTTACACTTTAACAGTTTGTGGTGTGTAGGTTTGGTATATATATAATTGATCAAAATGAGTTGCACAAGTCCTTGGGATTGGAGTACGGATCCACAACCAGATCTGAAACAGATGTCGATGGCTGAATATATGACGAGTGCCATTCCAAAACAACAACAATCAATAAGTTCATGTCAATGGGCTTTGGTATCCAATCAAAGTCAAAGTCTTCAGAATCTTCTGATTAGTGAAAGTGAAACAGGCAGTAACAATCGTCCACCAAAGCTGAACCACATGAACGATTTTCCGTCATGGAAAGGCCGCTTTCACACATATGTTCAAGGACAAAGCACCGATCTTTGGATGTGTTTTGTCAATGCATTCAATGAAAGTCTTGAAAGTAGAGCATCCACTTCAGAAGGTTACGCCAACATGCTTGAAAATGACAAGAAGGCTTATGAATTGGAGAAAAAGGCCTATGCCATACTTACTCAAGCACTCAACAAAGACATCTACCATCAGTTTTCATATTGCAAGACCACGAAAGCATTGTGGGATGCCTTAGTTGCTAGAGGAGAAGGCAATGCAGCTGCTCGAAAATCTCGGCATGATTTGTTGAAGAAAGAGTTTGAATCCTTTCAGTTTTTGGAAAACGAGACTCTGAATGATATGACCACACGTTTCTATCATTTGATTAGTGAAATGTGTGCTTATGGGGTGGCAGCTACTCAACAAGACATGGTGAATAGGTTTGCTGACGCCCTACCCCCAAAATGGAGTTCGTTTATTGAGTTGTTGAAGCATACTAAAGCTCTAGATGAAATCAACATCTACGAGTTCATTCAGAAGCTGGAACATAAAAATGATGAAGAAATTAGAAAAGCAAGGCGTGCTCCAGCTCCTCAGAATACAGAAATGTATCTTCCAGGATTCGATGCTTTGGCAAGATCCGCTGCAGCTCAGCAACAGCAACCTAAGCTGCAGACTGCATTTGTGTCCAATACAAGTTCAAGTTCCTTTCCATTTCCTCAATCAACAGCTGCTCCACCACAACCTCAATTCGATCCGAGGTCCTATATTCCTGTTCCAACACAGCCACAACCACAACCTCAACAACAACAACAGCAAGCTCACTATACAAGCAATCCTCAACCTCAATCCCAAAGTCATCACACGATCCGAGTCGACAACTCAAATCTTTCACACCTTAGCATTGAAGTTGCTAAGGAACATATGGAAATTATCAACACCATGGTCAGTGCTTACTGTGGTTTGGTAGCTGGTCAGCTTGGAAACATCAACATGACCAATGAAGATTATGATCAGATCGACAAGGAAGAAATGGAGTTGATGGATATTAAATGGGCTTTTGCTAGTGCGGTTAGAAGGGCAAAAGATTTCATGGCACGAACTGGAAGAACTTCGTT
This sequence comes from Helianthus annuus, assembly GCF_002127325.2. Classification (NCBI taxonomy): domain Eukaryota; kingdom Viridiplantae; phylum Streptophyta; class Magnoliopsida; order Asterales; family Asteraceae; genus Helianthus; species Helianthus annuus. The sequence goes on from NC_035444.2 coordinate 3,769,315, forward strand.
GGAAGGAAAGAAAAACACGAAGTATGGGTTTGATATTAATGCCGTCACGTGCTTTAACTGTGGCGAGAAAGGGCACTTTAAACGTGAGTGCACTCGACCAACAAAACACGGCAATCACAACCCGTTCAGAAACCAGACTAATGTGAATGCCCAACAAGAAAACCGTGAACGGAGGATGGTGGCAGTGAATAACAATCAGGGACAGCCTGGAGCTACCAATCACAATCGGGCTTTGGCTGTTCAAGCTGATGAAGGATGTGACTGGTCAGTGCAGTTTGGTGAAGGTGATCAAGGAAGTGGAACTGCATTGTATGCTAAGGTCATCGAGCAGGTTCATAAAGAAGAATCTTCTGGGAGCGATGACAGTTCTGGTTATTCGGGCAGTTCGGATGAAGAAGGCTCTGTTTCTGGGGATAACCACTCAGAGCCTGATGAGGAGGAAGAAGGTGAAGATATTCAGGATCTTCTGAATGAAGCTGATGAGCTTAAATGTCAGAAATCAATTCTGATTAGGAAGGCTGCTGCTACATCAACGGAAATGGAAAAGCTATTTTCTGAAGATGGAGCTTTTTCTTTTCAAACTGCCTTTATGGCAAATGGTTCAGCCTCTACTAGTCAGGTAACTTCTGAACCTCCTGCTCCTAGTGTTTGTAAATCATGTGCAGATATGAAGCTTGAATCAGAAAAGCTTCATAGTCATAATCAGAATTTGGTTATTGAACTGTCAAAATGCCAAGAGGCAAACATGGCTTTAACCCGGAATGAAAAAGAATTTAAATCTGTAATAGAAACATTAAAGAAAAATGTGTCCGAGGTTAACAAAGTAGTTTACCACAAACAAGTAAGTATAAATGAATACATTAACCTTGTGGAAGAAACTAAGAAGCAATTAGCCATTGCCCAATGCAAGCATGATGCGATCAAACAGAAATTGGATAGTTATTCTAACTCCCGATTTGTGCTTGATCACATCATAGACGTTCAACAACTGAAAGGTAACGTGAAAGGTGTAGGGTATAAGGCGTGTCCACCCCCTTTGATGGACAACTATACCAAGATGCCCGATGAAGAGGACATGCCTCGGTATGAACCCAGTGTGCCTTTGAACTTTGAGGAATTTTCTACTGGCCTAGGGTTCAAACCGGACAGTTCTTCAAACACAGCCCCTAAGGAACAAGAAACTTCACCATCCATGAAACAAAGTCCTCCAATTATCGAGGACTATGAGACATCGGATGATGAATCAGAAGTGGCTGTAAGTGATCAGGATAAATCACTTAGCAAGATGAAAGGAGTAGATATTCCACGAGAGAATCACATCCTTTGTGATCCTGATACTCCTGAGGCTTCATCTGTTGAGAAGCAAGTGATTGATCCTGTCAAGGTTGATAAGACAAGTGTGTCTACTGTTAAAAGCAGTAATGTGTTGTACACTTTGGTTGGAGATAATAAAATCTACTCAGATCATGTTTTTCCAATTAAAAATGTAAATAAATCTTTGATTGACAAAGTCTTTGAAGACAATACAAACAAATTTTTGGGAAAAACACTGCCGGGAATTGTGGTAACACAATGTGATCCAATTCCTAAGGCTGAGATTAGGAAACAGTTTGGCAATCAAAAATCTCCAACCACTCAACAACCGACTGCTTCTAAGGGTAAACAACAACAACGAGCTCCAAAGCCAAAGGCTAAGGTTGAATCAAAAGGAGCTCGTTACATGAAGAAAGGAAAAGATGTTAAATTTGTAGCATCAAAGGGTACAGATAAAATTGAGACTTTTGAAAACAAATCAAACACTGATTTTGTACAACAAGTCAAAATTTTGAAACGTAACAGTGATAACAATTACACCCAACATACAAACGGGTGTGATGAAAGAGCAAGTACCTCAGGTTCTACAGGTTCAACATCTGGTAGTCAATCAAGTTCTCCTAAGTCTGTTGAAAGGAGAACTTGTTTCAAATGTGGAGAAATTGGGCACATTATCAGAAATTGCCCAAATGCTCCAAAGAAGAAATTTGTTGAGAAAACTCCACCTGAAACAGTTCACCCTCAACGTCGGTCAGTTTCACCTAAACAAGATAAACGAACTGTAAAAGAACAAGAAACTAAACAACGACGTAAGAACATAAAAACTGTTGAAAAAGCTTTAAAATCTGAAGTTAAAACAGTACAAAAGGAACCAAGTGTGTCACAACCTGGAAAACCAGAATCTTCAAAAACTGGTAGGCACAGACAAACTTGGTTACCTAAGTCGGGTGACAATTCAGGGGGAGCAGTTGTTCTTGAAAACCATCAAGAGATAGAGCTTACGTATCGTGATGCCAAGGGACGACCCAAGACCACTAAGGCTTGGGTCCCCATTCTCAACTGATGTGTTTATTTGACATGTGCAGGATGTTCTAGGAGGAACTATTAATAGTCATTGGATTGTTGATAGTGGAGCATCCAGGCACATGACTGGCGACTTACGGCTCCTGTATGACGTGAGAAATATTAGAGGAGGATATGTTGCTTTTGCGGGTGATAAAGGAGGGTACATCACTGGAGAAGGAAGTATCTCCAATGGTATCGTGTGCTTTGATAAGATCAATTATGTGAAACAAATTGATCACAATCTTCTCAGTGTGTCGCAAATCTGCGATAAAAAGTTCTCAGTGATTTTTGATGATGCTGGCTGCTATGTGCTGAAACCTGGATTCAGAATTCCACAAGAATGGATTCTCTTATCGGCTCCGAGAGTTAATGATCTTTATATTCTCGACATGAGCCAGGCGATTACAACATCTGCACAAGTCACTTGCTTTGTCTCAAAAGCCACAGAAAAGGAGTCTATATCTTGGCACAGAAGAATGGGACACATTCACTTGAGAAAAATGAACCATTTGGTGAAAAATAATCTTGTGAATGGTGTGCCCGTAAGAAGTTTTCATCTACAAGATATCTGTGTCTCGTGCCAAAAGGGGAAGCAAACAAAGAAGTCTCACCCCTTGAAGAAAATCAACACTGTTAGCATGCCTCTCGAACGTCTTCATATGGACCTTTTTGGACCTATGAAGCACAAGACAACGTTTGGTGATGCTTATTGTTTAGTAGTTACTGATGACTACTCTAGATTTTCTTGGGTATCTTTTATGGCACACAAGAGTGAAACTCCTGGCATCCTCAAGGATCTTCTTACAATGTTGGAGAATCTCTATACGTTGAAAGTGAAAAGGATCCGAAGTGACAATGGAACTGAATTCAAGAATCAAGTTATGGATGAGTTTTGTACTTCTAAAGGCATTCTTCATGAGTACAGTTCTCGTTATACTCCACAACAAAATGGTGTCGCTGAGAGGAAGAATCGAACTATTATTGAAACTGCAAGAACAATGTTAGTAGAGTCGGAACTCCCTATTCAATTCTGGGGAGAGGCTGTATCGGCTGCTTGCTACACGTTGAACAGAGTTCTTACAGTTAAGAGACATGGCAAAACTTGTTTCGAACTCCTTCAGAGAAGGAAACCGGATCTTTCTTACCTTGAACCGTTTGGTGCTCCGTGTACTATGATTGAGCCAGATGGAAAGTTTGGTGCAAGAGCTATCGAGGGTTTCTTCCTTGGATATGCTACTCCGAATTTTCGTGTTTGGAATCTAGCTACCAAAAAGATTGAGCTATGGAGCGAAGTTAGGGTTCAAAGGTACACGAGTCCTGTTAGGGCTCCGGGTGATCCGTGGATGTTCGATTATGATGGGCTATTTGACTCCTTCAATCTGCCAACCTTTAACGAAGAATCAGCAGCTGCTCGGATGTTGTTGGAAAGTGATAACGCTGCTGTCTCGCCATTGGTTAGACCTATTGTTGTTGACCCTCAAGTGTCTTCGTCAGTCAACAATATGGTACAAAATGAGGTTTATGAAGATGCTGCTGACTATAATGACTCTTCTGAAGATGATGAATATCATGATGCAGCCGAAGGATCTTCAGCCCCAGCTGCTCCTGTTCAAGGTGCTTCTGTAGATACACCTCATACGCAGAATGTAGATACTGCTGAAGGGAATGCATCCACTTCTACCCACATTCCAGGTGTAGAGCTGGTTGTTGATCTTAATTTGAATAATTTGGGTATCAATGCTCATGTACCGGATAATCCTGAAATGAGGATTCACGATACCCATCCTCAGCAGAATATCATAGGAGATGTCCATCGCGGTGTGCAGACGCGTAATCAGCTGAGAAACAACCGGAATGCTGGTTTGTATTCAGCTATAAGAGAATCTGGTCAACAGAATGACTGGTCCTTCGCGTGTTACGTGTCACAAGAAGAACCAAAGTCGTGGAAAGAAGCATTGAAAGATAGTGCTTGGGTTGAAGCCATGCAGGAAGAACTACAGCAATTTCACAAGCTGGGTGTTTGGAAGCTTGTTGAAAAACCTGAAAACTACAAGAAGATTGGCACTCGATGGGTCTTCAAATGCAAGAAAGACGACCGTGGAGTGGTTATTCGGAACAAAGCTCGTTTAGTCGTTCAAGGTTTTCGTCAGATAGAAGGGATCGACTACAACGAAGTCTATGCACCAGTTGCACGTCTGGAAGCTATTCGGATCTTTTTGGCTTATGCCTCATTCAAAGGATTCAAGGTTTACCAGATGGACGTCAAAAGTGCATTTCTACACGGTGTGGTTGAAGAAGAGGTATATGTCGAACAGCCTCCAGGTTTTGAAGATCCTGTCCATCCCGATCGGGTTTGGTTGCTAAACAAAGCTCTATATGGTCTTCATCAAGCGCCACGAGCTTGGTATGCAACCTTATCTACATATCTGCTGGAGAACGGTTTTCGAAGAGGTCTTATCGATTGTACTCTCTTCATCAAAGAACAAGATGGAGATCTTCTTCTGGTACAGGTATATGTTGATGATATTATTTTTGGTTCTACTAATGATGTTTTGTGTAGGAATTTCGAGCGCATCATGCAGGATAAGTTCGAGATGAGTGCTATGGGGGAAATGAATTTCTTTTTGGGACTACAAGTGCAACAAACGGAGTCTGGGATATTCATCCATCAGACTAAATATGTTGGAGACATCTTGAGCCGGTTCCAGATGTCCGATGCAACGCCCATTGGTACCCCACTGCCAACTAATCACGGAATAACTCCTGACTTGAAGGGTGAACCTGTTAGCCCTTCATACTATCGCGCGATGATTGGATCTCTTATGTACCTCACAGCATCAAGGCCAGATATAATGTACCCAACGTGCCTGCTTGCCAGATATCAAGTTAACCCGAAGGCCTCACATCTTGCAGCTGTCAAAAGGATTTTTCGTTATTTGAAGGCTTATCCAGACACCGGTCTGTGGTATCCTAGGGATAATAACTTTGACTTGGTCGCCTTCAGTGATTCTGATTTTGGCGGATGTAAAATCGACGGCAAATCCACAACGGCTGGATGTCAGTTTTTAGGAAATCGCCTAGTCACATGGCAGTGCAAGAAGCAGACGTGTGTAGCTACATCAACATGCGAAGCTGAATACATTGCTGCCTCAAGTTGTTGTTCACAAGTTCTCTGGATCCAACAACAATTGCGGGACTACGGTTTTGAATTCCTAACTACTCCTATTTACGTTGATAATTCTGCTGCTTTAGATATCACTAAAAATCCTGTGCAGCATTCAAAGACCAAACACATCGAAATCAAATATCACTTCATACGTGATTGCTTTGAGAAAAGGCTAATCGATGTTGTTAAGGTCCACACCGATGACCAACGTGCCGACTTATTTACCAAAGCTTTTGACAAATCTAGATTTGACTTCTTATTATTGGTAAATGGCATTAAGGTCAAGCAAGAGTAAACCAACATCGGAAAATCATTTTTGTAAATATCTTTGTGTGTTTTTAAATTTATCTTAGTTTATTGATTTTAGGGGGAGTAAATCCAAAAATCAGAAAATACAAAAACATCGAAAAATTTCAAAAACACAAAAACAATAGAAAATCAAAAATGAGTTTCCTGGCGAGCAAAAGAGAAAATGATAGTACATCAGTGGTCTATCCAACCTCTTTAAACCTTAAATGCAAAACGATAAGCAGCTCTATATAAGATGTATCGGTAGGCTCACAATCATTTTAAAGTGTGCAGGGTGATATAAATCTTAATCGACTGAAGACCAGGTGGGAACCATTCATTGGCATATGGTCTTAGTACCGAAATTTCGTTTGATAGATTGCCGAGGTTCTGAGATATTCGGTCTTTATGCTGCTTATCATCTGGGTATCATGGTTGTATCTTTTACCGAAAAAAAAACTACGGGGACGCAAGTCTAGATCTTCCATGATACTATACATACGTGTACATATTACATACTGCATTCGACCTCAATAAGTGATAAACAATCACATGTCCAAATAAATAAGTGATAAAATATCACATTTATCCGGGTGTCAAGTTCGTCTCTCTGCTGTACGGAAGTACTGACCTGTTCACGGACTTGCACCTGTGCCCTCATGCATACGAAAATCAAGTTCCTCATCAATAAGTGATTATATCACAAAGGACTTGTTTTCAATTCAAAATAAGTGAGTATCTCACATTTTATACGGTCAAACAGATGATAATCGGTATACTCACCGGTAAGATGAACTCTCGTGCATACCTTGATACGGGAATGTGTCGTGATGTGGATGAACACCGGTCGGTAAGTATAAATCATACATTAACGTATCCTCTAAACATGATTACATCTGATAAGTTGAGTTTAAGTGGACAACAATACCGATAATTGTTATAGGATGCTTATCTTAATGTTAACTAACTGAACAACAAGAGTGTTTTGGCATGACCGTACACTGATATGATTCTCTTACCCTCGAAACTCGCAAAAAGAATGTCTGTATATATATTTATTTACTGCTTAACTTTTATTGTTTTCTTTTAAAACAGTTTCGTCGTTTGGTGCATATCAGCACGACATTAGCGGTGATGTCGTTTGATAACACTCAAAGGATTTTAAATTGTTGTCTTTTACTTTCAAAAATACCAAAAAGATTTTAGGTGTGTTTTAATATAAACTTTATAAAAGCCAAAAAGATTTTATTTCTGTTTTATTTTCGATCGTACGATGTTGGAGCTCAAGTCTTCGTTGCCTAAAACCTGACTGAAAACCAAACTGACTAAATCTTCATAAACGGTCGAAATTTGCATGGTTTTGAAAGTTAAAGACTTAAATTGACAAATTTATTAAACTTTCAAACTGTCGGACGGTGTTTGATTGTGACATGGTCATTCGTGTGTCATTTGCTTATACTATGTTCCAAGCAGTTGTTCTCATTACGCGTTTAGATTTCTTGCATGTGCAGATTCTAAAGGCTAGGAGAACATGGTCGATGACAAGCTTTGGAATGAAGACACGACGAGAAGGCGCTCAACTGATGAAGATGATCGAGTAGCCGCTGACCATCCTCAACACCACAAGGATCTCACTTCATAAAGATAAAGTCCATTCACGAGCATAACTCAAGGGGGAGCTTATGTTAAGGGGGAGTTTGTCAACACACTTCCTACATGATACGGGTAGTTTGTTGATACACTCTCTGCTTTCAAGGCGTGAAGACTTTGAAGATCCTACGACATTGAAGACTTGAAAGGACATCAGAGTTTTTGATAACTCGAAGACCAAAGACCGTCGAAGTTCAAGACGAGGCTTCAACCATAGAAGATAAAGACAAAGCTACAGCCAAGGGGGAGTTTGTTGGTGCACTTGTGTCTGTACTTTGTCTGTATTCGGTCTGTATTCGGTCTGTATGTAAACGATGTCCTAAGTCTGTAAATTGACTAAGTCAACCATCCTCCGGATTGACTTGGTCAAACAGTTAGAAAGATAAATGTCTGTCTCGAAGGATAACCTCGAAGGATAATGTTGATCCTTCGAGGTGCTCGAAAGATATGGTTCGACCATGGTTCGACCATTAGACCTCGAAGGATGATCCTTCGAGGTCAATGCTGATCTTTCGAGCTTGCTGTCATCGATAGATGATCCTTCGGACCATCTATCGGATCCTTCGGACAGGACCTGCTGTGTATGGGTATATATACCCATGCAGTGTAGTGTGAAAGGGAGAGATGCACACATAGAGAGTTGAGAGCATTCTGCTGGAAACACACACACACTTGAGAGTTTACATCTTTGGTTTTGTAAACATTGTGCTTGTAACCGTAAACCTTCATACGTATTAATACAGTGGTGTTAATCGGTGAAATCTTGTGTGCTTGTTTCTCTACTTGCTTCATCCCGGTTTGCCTACTAGCTTGGATTCCGCACTTGCTAGTGGGTTAGTATAACAAGGTTTAGGTTTGTTCTCGATCCTCCGAGAAAAGGGACCTACAGATCATTATCACTAGCATTAGTTATTTCTATCCAAGACCTTCCATCACTTCCTTTAGTAGTTGCCCAATGTTGATTCTCACTGAAAATCACATCTCTACTTAGGATCATCTTGTTTGTTATTGGATTGTATAGTTTATATGCTTTGCTATTTTCACTATATCCAACGAAGATAACCTGCTTGGTTTTATCATCTAACTTGGAACGATTTTGTTTGGGAACATGTACACAGGCAATACAACCAAACACTCAGAGATGATCTACATTTGGCTTTCTTCCACTCCATACTTCCTGTGGTGTTAATTTAGGCACACTTTTAGTGGTTGCTCGATTCAGCAAGTAAGTAGCACAGGCCACTGCTTCGGCCCAATAAGTATTCGGTAGTTCCTTCATTTTCAACATACTCCTGCTTAATTCCATAAGAGTTCTGTTTTTCCTTTCGGCTACTCCGTTTTGCTGAGGAGTATAACTTGTTGTGAGTGGATGAAATATTCCATTTTCCTTGAGAAAATTTTGAAATTCGTGTCCACAATACTCTCCTCCTCTATCTGTTCTTATGCCTTTTATATTGTGATCCACTTGGTTTTCCACTAGCTGTTTGAAAGTCTTGAAATAACTCAATGCTTCGGATTTGAACTTCAGAAAATATACCCACGTCTTTCTCGCGAAATCATCTATAAATGTAATGAAGTACTTGCAACCTCCAATGGATTGTGTTCTCATGGGTCCATGTATGTTGGAATGAAGAAGCTGTAAAGGTCTATTTGCTCGCCATGTTTCCTTCTTCGAGAACGGTTTCCTAGCATGTTTACCAAAAATACACCCTTCACATGTATGCTGTGATTTCGTAATTTTCGGCAGCCCACTTACTGTCTCGTTCACTCCCATATCATGCAATGTTTCAAAGTTCAAGTGTCCATATCTCTGATGCCATAAGGTTGAAGTATCTTGTGTTGTCATATTACATACTTTAGGAATTATATCATGTTTCAGATTCAACGGGAACATTTTGTTCCCTGTCATCTTAAGAGTTCCGATGCAACAACCGAATGGATCGTTAATAATGCATCCTTTATCATTAAACCTCACATCATAACCCTTTTGCACTAGTTGTCCAACACTTAATAGATTGTGTTTTAATCCCACCACATAAAATACATTTGGAATCCGCTTCTCATGTCCCTTAATTCTGATATCCACAGCCTAAAACTTCTAACCGTTTATCATCTCCGGTTCTTACTTCCCGTCTTTCCAATTCATTCAGATTTATAAATAAATTTCTGTCGCCCGTCGTGTGATTACTGCATCCACTATCCAGGTACCAGCAATCATTCTTAACCACTTCTTCTACATTAAAAATCATGAACATAGTGTCATCATTTTCGTCTTCAGCATCATCTTTATGCAGAAGAACATTATTTGACCGATCGCTATCTTCTCGCTTGTTGCAAAACCTTGCCGTATGCCCTAACTTTTGGCAATTATAACATCGGATCATGCCGTTAAACTTACCTTTTCCTTTCCCTCGTCCCCTTCCAGAATTATCGGTCCTAAATTGTCTGGATCTATCATAGTTATTGCCTTGAACTTGGAAAGCCTGTTCTACTGATGCATCATCATACTATTTTAGCCTTAATTCGTGGGATTGAAGAATACCTAGAAACTCCTCCATGGAGTTGTATTTAAATCTTTTGATTCTTCAATGGCAACTACAACTGATTCGTATTTCCTAGTCAAACTTCTGAGAATTTTCTCAATTACACGTTGTTCTTCTATTCGTTCTTCATTCAGGCGTAACTGATTAACTATTATTCTAGTGCGATTGACATAATCTTCTATGGTTTCACTTTCATTCATTCTTAAATTATCGAATTCACATCTTAGGGTTTGAAGCCTTACCGTTTTTACCCTATTCTCACCCCTGTAGGCTTTGTGCAGAACTTCCCACGCGTCTTTAGATGTTTTGCATGTTGGAATACGTTCAAACACCGTTTCATTCACTACCTGAAAATTCTGTTCATTCTCTGGTGCTCCGGAAGCAACTGCTGTATAACCTTCTTCCACAATTGTCCACAAATCTTGTGATTCTAGTAAGACTTTCATCTGTATGTGCCAATGGTAGTAATTCTGTCCCAGTAATTTGGGAATCTGGGTTTGAATTCCACCATTTGTTGTCATGATTTTTGATGTCTTTTGTAATCGTATGATTCGAAGTCTGATGATGATGATTTTGTGAATTGTTGAAATTGATTGCGGATCGGTGGCTCTGATACCGCTTTATTGGAATTGATTCGAATATATTAACAGAATGCTTGAGAATTGTTCTTGAATTGAATTGGTAATTTGAATGTTACATACATCGTTTGTATATATACATGAGGGGTTTTATGAATAACCACCCCAACTTAGGATATAGAACAATAATAGAAAACATAACATAACCTGAATTATATCGATATTAAACTTATAATAAGATCAAGCTTAAAACTAATATTTGTCTAATACAACGTACACTCCAGACTCTTTCAAATCATTCGAATAGACAATGATGTTCAATGGAAGAATCTTGCATGGTATGCGTACGAAGGATGCAGGCAGTTTGAATTGATTTAGGGGGTTTGCGATTGTTTGTTGCTGGGATCGCAATGGGACAGGTTTTATAGGAACCATCGGGTTTTATCGGATAACTAGCATCGGCTATCGGGTATACTGCGGGTTTCCGGACTTCGGGTAAACCAGTTAATTAAAAAAATTACCCATTGGGTACCAAAATCCGCCGGGTATCTATCGGGTAACTAGTAATAAATTACATTTAGCATTATCACTATAAAAATATATCAAATAACTACGACGTATACAAATAGATAAATGACAAAAATCGTGTATGGTAAGCTAATTTTTGTTAACTGTCAGCATGAGAAAGAAACTCAAAATCCATAAGATATATAATCAATCGGACTGGACGGTTGGGAATTTGGGCTTTCAGGTGACTTTTCAGTTGCCTTAATAAAAATGGATGCATCACCAAATCCCAAACTCATCCTAAACCCACGAAAAAGCTAAAAGCTAATCCAAACTACCCGTTTACCGGACCCCAACTTTGCCCCAAATGTATCAGGATTCAGGTTCGATTTTCATCCCTAGTTTGTTGATCATATGGTTTAACTTTAATTATCTAATTCTGTACTATAAGACGTATATAAGGAAAATTAAAAAAAAAGTAACTTTACATGATTCTAAAAGTTTTTTGTAATTGTAACACCCCGAAAACGGGTTTGGTAATCAAACCCCGTTAATACTAAAAGACGGGTAAAGTACCGTTAGGGGTAAAAGTAACCCGGTGAATATTAGGATTTTTTTAACAAATAAACCTGATATTAAATAAAAGCTGAATGAAAGCTTTTGCAGAAATAAAGTTTATAGAAGGCCCGAGTTAACGAGACTTAAAATAAACTTAGTCATAGATTCCCCTAATCCACTAATTTAACTAGGGATGTTTAACCTAGTATATAAGTGGGGAATATTGTTAGAAATAAGTAGGTTGTGCCCTACTTAATTAACTAACCAAATAAGAGGGGCCAAAATGGAGACTTAAGTTATAAAAAGAAAACTTAAACATAAAAACACACATTTTAGTGTGTTCTGGATGTTCTGTTCGTCGACCAGAAGCTCCCCAGGAGCCAAAACCCTAAGTTTCCAATAAACCATCAAATTGAAGGTCCAAATGGAGTCTAAATTCACAATTGAACATGGATTAATGATCTCCCAAGCTAGGGGATCATAAGGTATGCAAAATCTTGATGTTTGGTGAAGTTGTAAAAATTGGATAATCATCCTAATCGCGAATTAGGCATGGATTAGAGAAGCTATGGCTAGATTAGTGATGTATACTTGTTTAGGAACGAAACCCTCAGTGAAAATCATACATAACATGCTATGAATTGAAAGATTTAATGAATTAACACACTTAGATAAGTGGGTTTTAATGTTATGATAAAATTGATGATATAACTATGCTTAGAATCAACATGCATGATAACGAATAGAAGGTGTTTGATTAAACCATGAATTTGGGTACAAGATCATACTTCTCACGAAATGGGTTTTGTATGATATAAAAGAATTGATGTTAAGATCATGATATAGATGCTTGAAATCATGTTACCTAGTAGTTATTGTGTAAAATTTGATTTCGTTAAGAGTTCGGATGAAATGCCTAAGCGAAATTCAATAAACCAAATGTGCATTGAATAAGTTGATAAGTCGATTGACTTTAAAAAGTCAAACCGACCAAGTATATGATCGAATGATAAATTCGATATAAGAAGCGTAGGATGGAATAGTCGTAAATGATTATGACTAACCTAACCATCTTACAATTACAATGATAGTTTGACGCTTGGCAAGCTAGGTGATAGCTTGGGGAAGGAAGCGGGTCAAACGAATCAAGAATGAAGGAAAAGCGTAATTCAGATGCAAGGTAAGTATATCTTACACTAGTCATTTATTTTAGAATATTCTTTTGTCGTATTAATTACGAAAAAGACAAATACCTAATTGAGATATGGTGTTCCGGCATGTAGTCGCACGGAACAAGATAATCAAATATGACAAGAAACCACAGTGATGGCTAAAAATATAGATATTCGGTTATCTTTTAGGTAAACCGAATAAATTGAGTTATGAATATGGTGTTTTAGAAGCACATGGGTTTATAAACAAGATTATAGTTAAAAGGTCGGATTTTGGGTCAAACAAGTATTTAAAGGTCCTTTGAAGTAAAAGAAGGATGAAAATTGACCAAATTGCCCTTGTAAGCTAATTCGAACGAACGACCCTTAAAGGTGGTTCGGAAACGAGTTTTATGATTAAATAAATGCTTAGAATAAATATAGATAGTGAAAGATGTAAATTCTTGGGTAGAATGACTTTATATGAGTCTTTGCCGTAAAATGATAATCCGAGGGGTAAAACTCGGAACATATAGATATCCACATTAAATCCAACACACATATAGTAGTGGTGGAAGATTACTTGATAAGAAATGTAGGAATAAGATGCTAGAAATGAATGAAAGCGATTTCAAGCTTTAAAGTGCTTAAATACCCTTAACGGGTCAAAATAAGCATACGAGCGAAAACGGCGTTAAATTGTGTAAGAAACCTGTGATTAGAACCTAACATGGTAGATAACATTAATTTGAAGAGGTGCATGTTAAATAAGGATCAAACAAATATGTTTGTTTGATAAAATGCATAAACGGGTTAAAATTCAGTAAAAAGGTAATGAGTCGAAGGCTTAGAAGTCTCAAAATTTATTATGTCGGATGTTGGATTTTAACTCCATAAGATGGAGAATTAAATTACGGACGCATAGGAAAAAGAATCGGGTAAAACGAATTAAAAATGAGAGAGTTATGCTTGTTTCCGTAAAATCCGGTTGTGCTGGGAATACGCAGCAACCAGCTGCAAACTTTCTGCCCATTTAAGGGTGTTGGTGCATATTCTGTGACAACAGCTTAATAGTTTGTTTATTTAGTCTTTGGATATTTTGTAATGGGCTTAGCTTATTGGTTAGGGAGTTTATTTGTTGTAATGGGCTTGGAAAATGGCCTAGTCCATGTAGGAAGCCCAGTTCACAAACATGTGGTATATAAACATGTTTTTGTGATTAGGGTTTTAGGGGTTAGAGAGTTTTAGAGAGAGAAAGTCTAGAGAGAGAGAGAGAGAGAATTCGAAATAGGGTTCTTGAGCAAGATCACAGAGATAGGCTGTGAGGTTGTGAGGTCTTGAATTGATTGTAAAACTGATTGTTTGGATAATCAATAGAAGACCCGTTTGATTGTGAATTCTGTTTCTACTCGTTTCTGTGCTATTCTGGTCTAGGGGATTCCGCACTCTAGATTGGATTGACAATTCTATGAAAGATCCATACATCAAGGGGACCAATAAAGGGCGTCGCGCCGCGCGACAGAGGAGGCCTTAGGCCGTCGCGCGACGCCACCGGGTGCCAGATACGCAAAAATTTGTTATTTAACCGTTTATGCATTGCTAACCCATTGAAATGCGTTTCTAAGCTACGTATGAATAATCTAACTCATGTTTTTATGAGGTGTAGGTAAAATTCTTGTACCGGAGGACGATCAAGTTCAACAAAGAACTGAACACACGAGATTAAAGCTTCCGCACGGCGTTACGTCGTAACTTTTAAACGACCAACTTATTTATATTATGTTGTAAACTTTTAAGTTGTAAAAGTTTTAAATTACTCGTATTTTTCTAAGGATCCTTAATGGTAATTACATGTGTATTTTCGTTATAGTTATATATACGGAAACCTTCAAATTAATAACAAGGGTGTTACAGTAATACAACTTTTAAAATTTATTGTAATACAGCCTTACTTACCTATACTACTAAGGTATTTAAGTACAAACTACTTGTTTTTTATTAGCCCACGACAGTTATATCATCCAACACTAATAATCACCAGTCACAAATACTTCATCAACATACTCCCCCTTGACTGATCTTATCAGGTCTTCACTCTTCTTTGGCAAGACTTGATCTTCTGGCACTGCACTGTGCTCTTCAACCCTTCTAATTAAAGACTTGTCGTCGATCAATTTTGTATGGTCGCTTTGTGAAACCCGACGAATCCAATATCAAACACCATAGTTATCCCCCTTAACTGTAACCACTTCCAAATTAAGGTAACACGAACCAACCACTTAAGGTATTAACGCTCGATTCTCTGATCTTCAAACTTAACCGACATATGACAGAGAAGATGAAATTGCAATTCTCAACATCCAACAAATTTGTTTCCACAAAGACAAGAAATTCAGTTCGATAAGTTAATAACAAGTTGAAGTCCGATATTTTGTACAACTAGCAAAACTTGATCTTCTTCTTAAACAGATACGTCTGATTTCATCCAGTATCTTCATGACTCCACCAATTACCTGTTGTCTTTCATATCTGATCTCCTCCTCAAGGTAAGGACCTCCAGATTAATTCGAGAATAACCAACTTGGAAGAGGACCAAGAATGCTAATCATCTCTACTATAACCGTCATATAATAAACGTTCAATCAACTAATTGTCCAATGACCAATCGGTTTCATCACAAACACACTCAACTAAATCATGAACACACTTGACAAAATCAACCACACCGACTCGATAACAATCATCATGTAACCTAGAGTAACTAGAAAGATTGAGCCGCCTTATTTTATCATCACACACAGTGTGACCTCAAACTAGTTCATCTGACGTGAGAATTCCGAATTAAGTGACCAGCCTAATTAGTCATCACCAAAACAAAAACGTTGATGTCATTTTTTGAACCTGAAACACCAAAAAGTGCATGCCAATCCATAGATCGCATGACGCAAAGGCTTGAAGGATGTGCGTTGGTCCTTTATTGTCACCTGAAGTTTGTGCACCTCTCCAAGGCGTTGGACAATTTTTCCAACCCCGATGCATACAGTCAATGGAACCAATCATGCCAGGTAAACTGTGTTGATTCTCATGCACATCATATTCTTGATGTTATGTCCACTAGTTTTAGATACTCGTCCGACGCATCGGTTACCGTACTATATGCTAACACTCGTAGAGCGGATCTATACTTTTGTATTGTGGTGAATCCCATCTTTCCTCTTGTGTTGGGTCTTTGTTGGAAGTGTTCATACTTTGCTTCTAAATCATTTGTAATACATAAAAATAAGCGTTTACTCATTCCAAAACTAGCCTAAATTCGTGAGCACTGTAGATGAGTTCACCACAAAAGTAATCACGTATCAACAACTCGCTAGCAGTCTCACTGTCCCATTCGACTTGTTGTCTTCTAATAATCGGATGTGGAGGTTGACTAACGTGTTGCATAAACTCCACCATGAGTTGAACCACACTTGTAATAGCCTCCGAGATCTCGTAAGAATCTGATGATGTACTATCATCACTACTAGAGGAAGACGAAGGACAATTCATACTTTTTTTTTATGTTTTGAGGTAGTGATTTTCACTACTAGAGAAAGACGAAAGATAATTCATACTTTTTTATGTTTTAAGATAGTGTTTTGAATGAGAATGATATTTTTTATGTTTTGTGATAGTGATTTTGAAATGAGAATGAAATGTTATGGTTTAAAGGTGAAGAGAATTGAGTTATGTATAAAAATTTTTGGGTTGAGAAAAATTATATTAATGTCCCACGGCTAGTAGCCTAACGACTACCTCATCAATTTCCACACCCGGCCTAACGTCAGTGCTTTAAAAAAAGAGGTGCTTGATAGAAGACTTTTTTTTTTGAAAGGTAAACTTCATTAAAGCAAACGGCACACCTCAAATCGAGGGGCCCGACCGACTACAACCCGAACTACATAATCACAAATTTACACCAATCAACCCACTCTATATTTTTACATTTGCTCCTATTCTTGAACCATCAAAAACCTATAGTTTTCACCTCGTTGACGATCTTCTCGATTCTGGCTTCTTTATTTCCGAACTTAACTTTGTTTCTGGCTTTCCATATGCACCACACCGCAATCCTAACGATACCTTTAAAAGCCTCCTTTTTGTGCCCCTTTAAACCCACGAACTCGTGAATTTTTGATACATCATTGAAACCGAAAAAAAATAAATTCTGCACATTACACCACCTGCTAATGTGGTTCCAAACCACTGAAGCCACATAACATGACGTAAAAATGTGAGAAACTGAGTACTCGCCATCGTTGCATAATACACACGCATCTTCCTGCACATCGATGTGCCTTCTTCTCAGCGCTTCGACCGTTGCTATCTTGTTTAAGCTGGCTCTCCACATAAAAATATTAATCTTATCCGGGATCCACCTGCACTCTTCAACCAGATCCTGCAAATTAACGTTCTGCTGACAGATATTGTAACAACCCTCACTAAAAAATTAATATTTAGTATAATAATTATGCAATAAGGGAACCGTAATTAAGTTTAGTATGATTAATTAATCAGTTAATCAATATTTAAGCTAACAAGATTAATTAAGCTAAGTAAGGTCTATTAAAAATAGATATATATGGGGTCGTATAAGAACGTTTAATTTTAATAATAAAATATATTATTTTTTTTCCTTACTCCGTTTTTAATGAAACTTAGGTTAAAACGTAGATAAAAATATGCTCGTTCTAAAGACATATTCGTCGTTTTATAAAACGTTATATTTTAAAAGTTATGCAAGAAAAACGAGTGAAGCAGCTGAATTAATATATATAAGCAAGCTAGCTAGCACGTCAAGCAGGTAGGTAGGCACGTCAACTTATCCCACATCGATCAGAATTATGAATTGAGGTGCTTGCCTGCTTGCTATAAATAAGAAGCTTAGGATTCATTTTTCTTTGCTCATTTCTTTTCTTCTTCTCTCTATACGTTGGTGTTCTAACCAATAATCACTCAATCGCTATTACGATTCATTTTCCGAGTGATCAATATATCCAATGGATGTTTAAGTGCCGCCCACATTGGGTTATACTTTGTCGTTTGTCGTTAATTCGATAAATGAGTTGAAGTATTATACTTTGTCGTTTGTCGTTAATTCGATAAATGAGTTGAAGTATTATACTTTGTCGTTTGTCATTAATTCGATGAATGAGTTGAAGTATTGCACTTTATCGTTCATTGTGAGAATTGATCTCGTGAATTATCGTAAAAGCTGTATTGATCATTAACCCGGTTTTGTGAAATTCGTTAAAATTCGAATCTCATGACTACCATTAAGGTTTGATTTGGGTTCTACACCAATACGTATTCCATTCTGTTAAACTATGTATTTAACTACCAAGAATACTCCCAACTACATCCTTACAATCAAACAAACTATAAAATCATCAGAAGATCCAGAATAATAAAGTGCATGCCTAATTATCGGAAGAAGTAGAATCAGGAAGTTTGTTAACTCAATCCTGCATGCTGATTTGTGAGTTATTCTTCTTTTATCAACTCTTTTCTCACAGTTTGTGAGTTGTTAACTGTTTTACAATACTCCAAATTATTTTCAGAATTATAACTTACAGTGATTAAGTTTATGTAATCACCAAGTTACAGCCGTTATGTGGGGTATTGTGCACATTACTTGATAATCTTCACCATTGGGGCAGCCATTGGGTGATATGACCATAATCACAGACACCATTGGACATGTGGGCCAATGGGTCGAGTGGTAAAGTACTGTGGGTAGTTGGTTGATATCAGAAACATTGTAAAAGATCTTAACACTGTGAATTATAACCAATGTGTCATTTTCAGCAACTAGAATAATTCACTCAGTATTTCCCGCTGACAAAACCTTTTTAAAACGCGTTTCAGGTAATTACAATAGATTGAAGTAAGGATTGGATCCGACACTGAAGGACTTCAAGAAGTGGCTTATTTTCAAATTAAGAAATATTGTTTGTGACACTTCGGATTTTCCCGGACAATCTTTCGGTGTAACGTTTCGTGTACGTATTTTATTAAATGAAAACGATGAATTAACTGTTATATTGTATTATGTGTACGTATGTATAGATATATATATATATATATATAGGCGTGTATGTATATAAGTGAGATGGGCCGAAACCCGACTCGAGACCCCTTGGTCTCGAGTGAACAGTGACTTGGGCCGGTTAGGGCCTTGTGACCGAGAACCCAACCCGGAAACCCCCCTAGCCCAACTCGGTACACTATTTAAACCAACCCACCCCTCCCTTAACCATTTTACACACTCTCTTCTCACACTCTCATCTCTCACACAAAAACCCTAAAGTTTTAGCAACCAAGACCACTCTTCTCATCCCTCTCGGATCGGCCCACAACAAGACCGCAATCGGATCTTCCCTTTTCTTCTCTCGGATCTTTGAGCTTCACACAACCGGTTAGCATAAACATCCCTATAGTTGCTTCGATTGTTTGTGTTGTTACTAAATGATGCTTGATTATTGTTAATAATGTGATGGTAGCTAAATGATGGTTAAAAATGCTTGGTCTATGTTGAAAATGCATGATATCCGATTTGTTTTGGTTTTTGTTAGAAGTTCATGATAGTCGGTTATAATGACATACTTTGGATGATTTGGATAGCTTATAAAATGTTGTGATATTCGGTTGTTATAATGAGGGTTTAGATAGATTACTATTGCATGTTCGGATTATTGTTGTTGTTCGTTTAGGATGAGGGTCCGATTGGAGGTTCTATGCAAGGTTTTGTGTTGTTTATGGTTGAATGTTGTTTGATTATGGTATGAACATCATGAAGAACAGTTTGAATGTGTTAAATATTTTGAAAATGCTGATTTTGATCCAAATTTGTGCACAAAACGACCAACAGACATGTTTAGTGGCATAGTACAACATTTACATGAAAATGCAATTTCATTGGATAGTACACTGCAGGTTCTAGAAGTTTGCCATGCACGTTATCACGGATTACGAGTCGCAACCTTTGGTTGCTACTCGAAACCACGCATGACCAGTCGAAACCTCCCAGTTGCGAGTCGCAATCAGCACCATCAAACCTGGTTGCGAGTCGCAACCACACCTGCTAAGTCGCAATCTCCGGTTACGAGTCGTAACCAAAACGTGACGGACCGAGACCGCAGTTACGAGTCGCAACCTCGGTTGCGAGTCGCAACCACCTTAGTTTCGACTGGGCTGTTTTGCTGTTTTGGGCCTTAACGGTTGGGCCATCTATTGTTTGGGCTGTTTACTGATCTGCTACTGTTTGTATGTCTACATGTTACCGTATGTATACGTGTTCACTTGTACCCGACTTGACCCATGCTTGGTAACCATGCTAGGACGTGGTAACCAACGAGCTTAACCAAGTAACGTATCTTACCGAGCAACCCAAGGTGAGTTCACAACTTAAAAGCATGCGTCCCGGTGGTTTGGGACACGAGACTAAAACAACCCTATCCCCTTGTAAAGGGGATACCGTCTACATTCCTTCCCTAGTTATTGGGAACAAACTTACTTTATCTTCCCTTGTATTGGGAAACCCTTTTTGTTAATTACTGTTTATACGGAATGCAATCAACGGCACTAAACGCAACTCTATCACTCAAGTCCCTACTACATAATACCGATTAGTCGCCGGTGCCAGGCGAACGGGTTATTAGTTGATAGCGCTATTTAGGTTTTACCAGCCTCACACCGTGCCATGGTATGGGATCGGTCGTGAACTAATGTACTCAGGCATCCGTCAATGATGATAGAACATTGACATCGGGGCATCCTGCGGAAACGCAAACGGTTACCTAGTGTTCGGTATTGGAAAAACAGTTTAGTCGCTAACTTTTGGGGTAGCTCCCCATGGCATGTATAAACGGATAAATTAACTGGTGAAACAAGTTTTTGGTAATTAAAACTGGACAACTAGTGAACTCACTCAGCATTATTGTTGACCCCTTACTGCATGCATTGCAGGTGGCCAGTGACTGGAGCAGCTGCTTGGGATGTGTAGTGGTCGTCTGCCCGTGTGTTGGGCATTTACTATGTTTACCTTACGAACAATGCTTAAAACTGTTAATTATGCTTCCGCTACATTTACTCTGAACTTAAAACTTTGAACACTGAACTTGATATTTGCTAATCTTATGGTTAGTAAGTATTACTCTTGTTATTAATTTAAGTTGTCAGTATAATTGGTGGCTGGATCCTGGTCAGTCACGCCCTCGAAGCGGGTGTTATCCGCGGGTGGATTTTGGGGGTGTGACAGATTGGTATCAGAGCCATTGGTTATAGTGAACTTGGTTTTAAAAAAAAAAGGGGAAAATCTTTTTGAGAAAAACCAGACTATAACCCGTGACTCGTGACGACACTACACTCCAAGTACAAGGCTCGACTTATCTGACCTCATAGCTCGGACCCATAGTTACTTGCTTAGTTGTCTTATGCTTTCCGCTTTACTATACGTACTAGTTTGCCTGATTTGATAGATACATCTTCTCTCTTCTATCTTATTCTCGCTATCACACACTCATACTATGTTTTTTGGTTATGAAGACAATGAGTGGACGCGGACGAGGAAACGTCAACATGACTCAGGCTCAGTTCACAAACCTGCTCAACACTGTGGCTGCAGCTTTCGCAGCTCACCCTATAGGTCAGCCTGCACATGTGCAACCACGTGTCTGTACCTTCAAGACCTTCATGGATTGCAAGCCTCTTCCGTTCAGTGGCACTGAGGGTGCCATAGGTCTCCTGCACTGGATAGAGAAGGTCGAAGCTGTCTTCGCTGTCTGCGAGTGTCCCACTGCTAATTGGGTGAAGTTTGCTACTGGTACTCTTGAGGGAAGCGCACTTTCATGGTGGAAGGCGCAAATTCAAATGCTTGGGTTGGAGACTGCAAACGCTACTGCATGGGAAGATTTCAAGGATATGATCAAGGAAGAGTACTGTCACAGGGATGATATCCACAAGCTGGAAAATGAGTACTATGAACTCAAGATGGTTGGGTCAGAGATTGAAACCTACACCAAGCTGTCCAACGACTATGCTGCTCTTTGTCCAAACATGTCTCGACTTATGTATCGAAGAGTCGAACTGTACATCAAGGGTCTGGCTCCAGAAATTCGAAGCCATGTAACTTCAGCTAACCACACTACCATTCAGCCGATCGTTCGACTTGCTCACAAACTCACTGATCAGGCTGTGGAGGAGGGCAGGTTGCCCAAAAGGATCAGTGCTGCGGAAGGAACTTCTAGTGATGGTAAACGAAAGTGGGATGGAAATCATGGCAAGGATGCCAACTCTACTCAGGCCCCAGCTCAGCAAAGGAAAACTGACAACAACAAAGGCACTCAGCAACAGGGTGGCTACCGGGGAAACTACCCTAAGTGCAACAAGTGCAACAGGCACCACAATGGGGCATGCAACAAGGGTCAGTGTCAGCGATGCCACAAAATGGGGCACGAAGCGAAGGATTGTAGAAGTCAGTTCCCGGCAAGACAGAATCAGCAACAACCCCAACAGCAACAGCAGCAGGGAAACAACAGAGCATGTTTTAAATGCGGGGCAACAGGGCACATGCGAAAGGATTGCCCTGAACTGAATCAGAATCGCAACAACAATCAGGGAGCTGGGAACAATGAACAGAACAACAATGCTGGGAATGCAAGGGGCAGAGCTTTCGTGATTGGAGCTGGAGAAGCATGGAACGACCCCAACGTCGTGGCGGGTAAGTTCCTACTTGATGATCGTTATGTTTCTGTGTTATTTGATTCCGGTGCCGATGCCAGTTATGTATCCCTTCGCATTAGTAAGAAACTTAAGCACTCGCCTGCATTATTAAGTTCTAAGCATACCGTCGAGATAGCTAATGGTAAGAACATCGAGGCCACGCATGTGATCCACGACTGCACCCTAGAATTATCTGGCCACACGTTTAGTATCGATCTTTTCCCTGTTAAACTTGGAAGCTTCGACGTCGTCATTGGTATGGATTGGTTATCCAAACATCGCGCTGAGATCCTCTGTCAAGAGAAAGCAGTTCGTATACCTCGCCGTTCTGGTCAACCCCTCATCGTCAAAGGCAACAAAGGTGGAGAAGTCACAGGCATTATCTCGCTTCTAAAAGCCCAGAAGTGTTTGCAGAAAGGGCACACCGCTATCTTAGCACTTGTCACCAACACCCACGATAAGGAAAAGAGGATTGAAGATTTTCCTGTAGTACGCGACTATCCCGAGGTATTTCCTGAGGAATTACCTGGACTCCCTCCCCACCGTCAGGTCGAATTTCAAATCGAGCTAGCTCCTGGAGCGGCACCCATAGCTCGCGCACCGTACCGTTTAGCCCCTGCAGAACTGAAAGAACTCGCTACGCAACTACAAGAACTATTAGATAAAGGATTTATCCGCCCCAGTTCATCACCCTGGGGAGCACCAGTACTCTTTGTCAAGAAGAAGGATGGCACATTCCGAATGTGCATCGACTATCGTGAGTTGAACAAGGTTACCATCAAGAATCGTTACCCTCTCCCGCGCATCGACGACTTATTCGATCAGCTGCAAGGATCGAGCTACTATTCAAAGATTGACCTGCGATCAGGCTATCATCAGCTGAGAGTTCGTAATGAAGACATTTCCAAGACTGCATTCAGGACTCGTTATGGTCACTATGAATTCCTCGTTATGCCTTTTGGAATGACTAACGCACCTGCAGTGTTCATGGATCTTATGAACCGCGTATGTAAGCCTTACCTCGACAAATTCGTGATTGTGTTTATCGATGACATCCTGATTTATTCGAAAAGTCAAGAGGAGCATGAACAACACCTACGCCTTATCCTCGAACTCCTTCGCAACGAGCAACTGTACGCCAAATTCTCTAAATGTGACTTCTGGCTTCGAGAAGTCCATTTCCTTGGCCATGTAGTTAATAAGAACGGAATTCACGTCGACCCCGCTAAGATCGAATCAATAAAGAACTGGCCTACGCCTAAGACTCCCACCGAAGTTCGCCAATTTTTGGGTTTGGCAGGCTACTACCGCCGATTCATTCAGGGATTCTCGAAGATTGCACAACCTCTCACGACACTCACTCAGAAAGGCACCGCCTACAAGTGGAATGAAGCACAGGAATCTGCCTTTCAGAGGCTTAAGGATAACCTCTGTAGCGCTCCTATTCTCTCGTTACCTGAAGGCACTGACGACTTTGTGGTTTACTGCGATGCGTCTATTCATGGGCTCGGTTGCGTGTTAATGCAACGCGAGAAAGTTATTGCCTACGCCTCACGACAACTTAAGACGCATGAAAAGAACTACACGACGCATGATTTGGAACTGGGAGCAGTGATTTTTGCTCTTAAGATATGGAGACATTACCTGTACGGTACCAAGTGCACTATTTACACCGATCACAGGAGTCTCGAGCATATCTTTAGGCAAAAGGAATTGAACATGAGACAACGTCGATGGGTCGAACTCTTGAATGACTACGAATGCGCCATCAAATACCATCCGGGCAAGGCCAATGTCGTGGCAGACGCCCTCAGCCGAAAGGACACTATACCAAAGCGCGTGCGAGCACTACAACTTACCATCCAGTCTAACCTCCCTACCCAGATTCGAAATGCTCAAGTTGAAGCATTGAAGCCGGAAAACGTCAGGGCTGAATCCCTGCGAGGATCGAGACAGCAACTAGAACAGAAAGAAGATGGTGCTTACTATGTAACAGGGCGCATTTGGATTCCACTCTATGGAGATTTACGTGAACTCGTGATGGACGAAGCCCACAAGTCCCGCTACTCAGTACATCCTGGTTCGGACAAGATGTACCATGATTTGAAGACTACATACTGGTGGCCTGGTATGAAGGCCCACATAGCGACATACGTCAGCAAATGCTTGACTTGCGCGAGAGTCAAGACAGAATACCAGAAGCCGGCAGGCCTACTCCAACAACCAGAAATCCCGAAATGGAAATGGGAGCAAATTTCCATGGATTTTGTTACAGGGCTACCTAGGTCTCAACGCGGAAATGATACTATTTGGGTAATAGTGGATCGACTGACCAAGTCCGCACACTTTCTGGCTATCAAGGAAACAGACAAGTTTTCTACCTTGGCGGAGATTTACTTAAAGGAAGTAGTTTCGAGGCACGGAGTGCCAACCTCAATTATTTCCGACCGAGACGCTCGATTTACTTCGGAACTGTGGCAAGCTATGCACAAATGCTTTGGCTCACGTTTGGACATGAGCACCGCTTATCACCCGCAAACGGATGGACAGTCTGAACGCACCATCCAGACTCTAGAAGACATGCTTAGAGCGTGTGTGATCGATTTTGGCAAGAACTGGGAGAAGCATCTACCGTTAGTAGAGTTCTCGTATAACAACAGCTACCACACTAGTATTCAGGCAGCACCTTTTGAGGCATTGTACGGTCGTAAATGCCGGTCACCTCTCTGCTGGGCAGAAATCGGTGATAGTCAAATCACGGGCCCAGAGATGGTGGTAGATACAACGGAAAAGATTGCCCAGATCAGACAACGCATGGCGGCAGCTCGTGACCGTCAGAAAAGTTACGCTGATAAGCGTAGGAAACCATTGGAATTCCAGGTCGGTGACCGGGTTCTACTTAAAGTCTCACCCTGGAAGGGTGTGGTTCGCTTTGGTAAACGGGGCAAGCTTAATCCACGATATATCGGACCATTCGAAATTACCGAGAAGATCGGTAAGGTTGCTTATAGATTGAACCTGCCTGAAGAACTGAGTGCGGTACACAACGTTTTTCACGTATCCAACCTGAAAAAGTGTTTGTCGGATGAAACACTTGTGATTCCTTTTAAGGAACTGACGATTGACGAACAGCTACACTTTACTGAGGAACCGATTGAGATCACTGATCGAGAGATCAAAATCCTCAAACGTAGCCAGATACCTCTTGTACGAGTCCGTTGGAACTCGCGACGTGGCCCAGAGTATACCTGGGAGCGGGAAGACCAGATGAAGCACAAGTATCCCCAGCTGTTCCCTAACGAAAACCCCAGCACTGAAGCTACGAACGAATTTCGGGACGAAATTCCAAACTAACGGGGGGATGATGTGACACCCCGTTGAAACGCTTTTACTTACACTAGCTTGACAGTGGCTGCCTTAACTTTCGGGACGAAAGTTCCTAAAACTTGGGGATAATGTGACACTTCGGATTTTCCCGGACAATCTTTCGGTGTAACGTTTCGTGTACGTATTTTATTAAATGAAAACGATGAATTAACTGTTATATTGTATTATGTGTACGTATGTATAGATATATATATATATATATAGGCGTGTATGTATATAAGTGAGATGGGCCGAAACCCGACTCGAGACCCCTTGGTCTCGAGTGAACAGTGACTTGGGCCGGTTAGGGCCTTGTGACCGAGAACCCAACCCGGAAACCCCCCTAGCCCAACTCGGTACACTATTTAAACCAACCCACCCCTCCCTTAACCATTTTACACACTCTCTTCTCACACTCTCATCTCTCACACAAAAACCCTAAAGTTTTAGCAACCAAGACCACTCTTCTCATCCCTCTCGGATCGGCCCACAACAAGACCGCAATCGGATCTTCCCTTTTCTTCTCTCGGATCTTTGAGCTTCACACAACCGGTTAGCATAAACATCCCTATAGTTGCTTCGATTGTTTGTGTTGTTACTAAATGATGCTTGATTATTGTTAATAATGTGATGGTAGCTAAATGATGGTTAAAAATGCTTGGTCTATGTTGAAAATGCATGATATCCGATTTGTTTTGGTTTTTGTTAGAAGTTCATGATAGTCGGTTATAATGACATACTTTGGATGATTCGGATAGCTTATAAAATGTTGTGATATTCGGTTGTTATAATGAGGGTTTAGATAGATTACTATTGCATGTTCGGATTATTGTTGTTGTTCGTTTAGGATGAGGGTCCGATTGGAGGTTCTATGCAAGGTTTTGTGTTGTTTATGGTTGAATGTTGTTTGATTATGGTATGAACATCATGAAGAACAGTTTGAATGTGTTAAATATTTTGAAAATGCTGATTTTGATCCAAATTTGTGCACAAAACGACCAACAGACATGTTTAGTGGCATAGTACAACATTTACATGAAAATGCAATTTCATTGGATAGTACACTGCAGGTTCTAGAAGTTTGCCATGCACGTTATCACGGATTACGAGTCGCAACCTTTGGTTGCTACTCGAAACCACGCATGACCAGTCGAAACCTCCCAGTTGCGAGTCGCAATCAGCACCATCAAACCTGGTTGCGAGTCGCAACCACACCTGCTAAGTCGCAATCTCCGGTTACGAGTCGTAACCAAAACGTGACGGACCGAGACCGCAGTTACGAGTCGCAACCTCGGTTGCGAGTCGCAACCACCTTAGTTTCGACTGGGCTGTTTTGCTGTTTTGGGCCTTAACGGTTGGGCCATCTATTGTTTGGGCTGTTTACTGATCTGCTACTGTTTGTATGTCTACATGTTACCGTATGTATACGTGTTCACTTGTACCCGACTTGACCCATGCTTGGTAACCATGCTAGGACGTGGTAACCAACGAGCTTAACCAAGTAACGTATCTTACCGAGCAACCCAAGGTGAGTTCACAACTTAAAAGCATGCGTCCCGGTGGTTTGGGACACGAGACTAAAACAACCCTATCCCCTTGTAAAGGGGATACCGTCTACATTCCTTCCCTAGTTATTGGGAACAAACTTACTTTATCTTCCCTTGTATTGGGAAACCCTTTTTGTTAATTACTGTTTATACGGAATGCAATCAACGGCACTAAACGCAACTCTATCACTCAAGTCCCTACTACATAATACCGATTAGTCGCCGGTGCCAGGCGAACGGGTTATTAGTTGATAGCGCTATTTAGGTTTTACCAGCCTCACACCGTGCCATGGTATGGGATCGGTCGTGAACTAATGTACTCAGGCATCCGTCAATGATGATAGAACATTGACATCGGGGCATCCTGCGGAAACGCAAACGGTTACCTAGTGTTCGGTATTGGAAAAACAGTTTAGTCGCTAACTTTTGGGGTAGCTCCCCATGGCATGTATAAACGGATAAATTAACTGGTGAAACAAGTTTTTGGTAATTAAAACTGGACAACTAGTGAACTCACTCAGCATTATTGTTGACCCCTTACTGCATGCATTGCAGGTGGCCAGTGACTGGAGCAGCTGCTTGGGATGTGTAGTGGTCGTCTGCCCGTGTGTTGGGCATTTACTATGTTTACCTTACGAACAATGCTTAAAACTGTTAATTATGCTTCCGCTACATTTACTCTGAACTTAAAACTTTGAACACTGAACTTGATATTTGCTAATCTTATGGTTAGTAAGTATTACTCTTGTTATTAATTTAAGTTGTCAGTATAATTGGTGGCTGGATCCTGGTCAGTCACGCCCTCGAAGCGGGTGTTATCCGCGGGTGGATTTTGGGGGTGTGACATTGTTTTTATTAAAAGCTACCTTTGTAAAACATGGAATTTATTCCATCCATTTAAATAAAATCCGGTGTTTCTAAACTCTGATATTTTTCCTAACTCACGGTCCTGATGAAATTTCCGCTGCAATGTTTTTCAAAATAATCACCGGTACCACTGGACTGCTCACGGCACCGATTCCGGCCAGGATGGGGTCGGGGGTCGTGACAGAAGGTGGTATCAGAGCTAAGCCACTGCTTTAAGCCTATAAGTGTTGTGATAACAATACTTAAATAAAAGAGTTAGGAGATTACTATTAACTTAACTGGTAGCACATCTGATAGCATTTAGACTTGAACATAAGAAAAGATGCCTTAGTATAAGCTAAGCCACTTGTTTACGCAAATAGGTGTTATAATAATACCTAAGTTTAAACGGAGAATTAGAAACTTAATATTATCTGATAACATTCTGAATGATATTTAGACTTGAACTTAAGAATTTTGCCTTAAAATAAACTTTAACGTAAATTACTTATATAAGTATAATGTAATGGATACTGGTATGTCATAAGAATGACGGTTAGCAGGCAATAGCACTTAATTATTATTTATTTTGCTTATTGATATTATTTGGTTTAGAATAAGATATGTTATGGGAATACAAATTTCCTTGATTCTGGATAAAAGTCCTAATAAAAGAGACACTTTTAAAATCTTGAAAAGATACTATTTATGGGAAATAGAAAATTTTCTCCGGCAAAACTGGGTATAGAGTAGCAGACTATCCAGCTTGTCCGGATATACTGAAATTACCGCTCTGGCGTGAACCGGATAAGACGGGATAAATGGTATGACAAACCAGTAACAAGATTTTCCCTAAATAGTATCATGACCAAATATCTGACTGGTTTTTGGAAATATGAATCTATTATATACATTTAACCCTATGAAAGGTATGTATATTACAGCATGTGAAATATATGATTATATAGATATGTATATCTATAAGAAAATCCAAAAGCCATAACAATTGATAATTAAGAATAAAGCATAAGTATATGTGTCAATAATAAATCTAGATTCCTTTATCAAGAATCTCTTACCTACATCGATATCAATCATTATTTCGTTTAATCATCTACCTCGTAACTCGAGCGTCAACATAAACAGTGGAAACTCTATAAGTTGGAACACCATCAAAAATATAAGAATTACCAATGCGTTACCATAAATTATTAACGCCATAAATTATGAACACAAGTAAGAACCATCTAAAGTTGTGCTAATGCACCAGAAAACACATGAAACCTAAAATTTCACGTCCACAAGACATCAAAGTGTATCACCTACAATTTCTAAGGCAAGACCTTTAAAAAATATAAATTTGGGCACGATGATACCAACACTAATTCCATCAGTAAAAGAACTCCTAATTAAAAATCGGCACTTTGCCACATGATCTTACAAACGATCAAAATATCGCTGAGGTACGTTGGAACAACATTTCACAACCATCAATGCACAGTCTAATTATAGTCATAATTATTGGCACTACAAAAGAAGTCATCTACCTTTGCAAATCCCCCATTTCATTTCATTTCATTCGACATTCCTTGGTAATATCACTTAACAAAGATTATCACACGAGATTTCAGATAAAGTTCTTATATTTCTTTCGTTGCAATTCTGACTTCTGCCTATAAATAAGTTGACTTTCATGTTTCTACTTCTTTTAATGATCATCATACCATAAAGATTTCTTTCATAGTAGCGAATATCAATTCATTTCATTTCTTGGAAAATCCACACGGTACACATGCACTGTTTGTTGTGCATGTGGTTCATTTGAGTTACGAAGACCATAGGAAGGCTCCATTCCAATTTGTTGTTTTATCAAAAGTTCAAATCTCGTTTTGCTATACTTGAGCTTTGCATCGTAAACCGCATTTTACAAAGCGATAACTCTTTAATATCGAATCAATGCATTTCTTGAAAAACTCGATTTTCTTTTTGAAGGGTATACATGGTTTCTGTTGTGATCATGTCCGAACTTCCTTATTAAAACTCGTTTTATCCAAACCCAGTTAACTTGCTCGCAATACGTACTCAATTCGAAGTCCCATATGATGGATTGAAACCATCATATTCAAAATAGTCCTAACAAGCACTTCAATTCTCTTAAACCATAATATGCTTGTTTAGTCTTCGAATTCATCAAATCATCTCTTTGAAATCATCTCTTTGATCACGATCACTTTGTGATGACATTTTCACAAAATTGAAGATTGCGCTAATCTAAGATTTAATTATTTATTTATATTGAATCCGCTTTATTGATTTATTTTATAAAAGCAATCTTAACACAATTATGTGCTAAGATAATGATCCACCATTTCATGTCCTAATTCCGTAGTCCTTACAACCAATCGAGCCTTTCGTGATATTTTTTACCTTTCATTAATCGAAAAACATTGTATAAACTTAATTGATTATATATAGAAACTTACAATATAGTATTTCTATAATTAAAATTTTTGTTAAAATCATTAAGGTAAAGAAATTATATTTTTACGTATAAAATTTTGTTTAAAGTATATTCTCATTTAAGTTTATGCATTTATTATTGGTAATTAATATTAGTTTTATTAGTAATAATATATTAATAGTAATAGTATTAGTATTATTTTTAGATACTAGAGTTATTATTATGGGCATGTATTGAATAGCCTAGCCTTAATTAGGCATGGACTGGCCACCTATGCTTAAACAAGGCAGCACTAATCAATATCTGACCATGATAATGACTAGTTAATAAACTAAGTCATCATACTTAATTAATAAATTTCAATTATATGTAAAAACATTTTTATATTATATATAGAAATATATATACTTCGTACTGTAAAGAGAAAACATATTTTCATAAAACAATTTAAAAGGACGAATAGAATAATCTAAATAATCATAAAACAAGACATATTTATCTTGATTAATATTTCATAACCATTAAATACTTATAGAAATATTCTTTTATATTAAAAATATCAAATGTTATTTACGCAAGCCAATATTTAAGTATGCTTGATATTAAAATAAACATTTATTATTCTACATTTATGATTTAAAATACCCTAATCTTATAGTAAACATATTTGATTTTATAAATAATAATCATGAATTCTACGATATTGGGTAAACCTATTTATAAAACATATATCATTACGGGTTTTGGTATTTTAAACCTATCTATATTTTTATTCTACTTTATGATAACATAAAAAGGAAAAGGTATTTAGTAAATCAAAATATCACCTATCTTTAATCAAACATTTTGATTAAAATCATCTGAATATAATTATGTATTAAGACAAAAATATACTAACTTTATTGTCTTTTCATGTATTCTTACAAATCACCCATCTCAGCACATTGATTTTCTCGTATCATAATTCAATATTTGACGAATCATTTTCATATCTTCATTTCATTTTAACCCAGTCAATCTTAAGTCTTCCTTAGGTACCAATCAAGGTAAGTTCCCTTCTGACAAAGAATTTTACTAATTCCAAAAAGTTCTTCACATTCATTCTAAAAATCTATAGAGCATATATCTTTTGACTTTAACATAATCAACTTGGAAACTATATCATTTCATCGGAATGTCTCGTCTTTTGAAATATCCAAATTCGCTTCCTTGAAACTCTCAATTTCGAAAAACAGTGAACTTGTTCGATCATCATTGAATTCTTTCAATCATTACAAACACTTTGTAGCATCCGAATAGATTCGTAGCCTGTGCTAAACCCTATTCATACGCCATTCGTTTAATTTATCATATTCCTGGTACAATTATGTACTCAGATTACGATACACTAAATTCTATTGTCCAGTACCATTTAAGTAAACGATATTGATTTTCGGATAATCATTAACAAATCATTTTCCATACTCCCATTCACAAATAGATATTTATCGAATCGGAATCTCCCTCCATTGATTAAAGTAAGTTCATTTTGAATATTAAATCCAATGGTTTCTATAAATCATTTTTATTTTTAAAATGTTCATACCCCTCAAAATATCTTTTGATTCCATTCCACGCTACATTATTTCCTCTTAATTAAAAGAAGAAACATAACCCCAAGAAAATATCATAGTTCAAATCTCGAGGACGAGATTTTTATTAAGGTGGGGAGGATGTAACAACCCTCACTAAAAAATTAATATTTAGTATAATGATTATGCAATAAGGGAACCGTAATTAAGTTTAGTATGATTAATTAATCAGTTAATCAATATTTAAGCTAACAAGATTAATTAAGCTAAGTAAGGGCTATTAAAAATAGATATATATGGGGTCGTATAAGAACGTTTAATTTTAATAATAAAATATATTATTTTTTTTCCTTACTCCGTTTTTAATGAAACTTAGGTTAAAACGTAGATAAAAATATGCTCGTTCTAAAGACATATTCGTCGTTTTATAAAACGTTATATTTTAAAAGTTATGCAAGAAAAACGAGTGAAGCAGCTGAATTAATATATATAAGCAAGCTAGCTAGCACGTCAAGCAGGTAGGTAGGCACGTCAACTTATCCCACATCGATCAGAATTATGAATTGAGGTGCTTGCCTGCTTGCTATAAATAAGAAGCTTAGGATTCATTTTTCTTTGCTCATTTCTTTTCTTCTTCTCTCTATACGTTGGTGTTCTAACCAATAATCACTCAATCGCTATTACGATTCATTTTCCGAGTGATCAATATATCCAATGGATGTTTAAGTGCCGCCCACATTGGGTTATACTTTGTCGTTTGTCGTTAATTCGATAAATGAGTTGAAGTATTATACTTTGTCGTTTGTCATTAATTCGATAAATGAGTTGAAGTATTATACTTTGTCGTTTGTCATTAATTCGATGAATGAGTTGAAGTATTGCACTTTATCGTTCATTGTGAGAATTGATCTCGTGAATTATCGTAAAAGCTGTATTGATCATTAACCCGGTTTTGTGAAATTCGTTAAAATTCTAATCTCATGACTACCATTAAGGTTTGATTTGGGTTCTACACCAATACGTATTCCATTCTGTTAAACTATGTATTTAACTACCAAGAATACTCCCAACTACATCCTTACAATCAAACAAACTATAAAATCATCAGAAGATCCAGAATAATAAAGTGCATGCCTAATTATCGGAAGAAGTAGAATCAGGAAGTTTGTTAACTCAATCCTGCATGCTGATTTGTGAGTTATTCTTCTTTTATAAACTCTTTTCTCACAGTTTGTGAGTTGTTAACTGTTTTACAATACTCCAAATTATTTTCAGAATTATAACTTACAGTGATTAAGTTTATGTAATCACCAAGTTACAGCCGGTATGTGGGGTATTGTGCACATTACTTGATAATCTTCACCATTGGGGCAGCCATTGGGTGATATGACCATAATCACAGACACCATTGGACATGTGGGCCAATGGGTCGAGTGGTAAAGTACTGTGGGTAGTTGGTTGATATCAGAAACATTGTAAAAGATCTTAACACTGTGAATTATAACCAATGTGTCATTTTCAGCAACTAGAATAATTCACTCAGTATTTCCCGCTGACAAAACCTTTTTAAAACGCGTTTCAGGTAATTACAATAGATTGAAGTAAGGATTGGATCCGACACTGAAGGACTTCAAGAAGTGGCTTATTTTCAAATTAAGAAATATTGTTTTTATTAAAAGCTACCTTTGTAAAACATGGAATTTATTCCATCCATTTAAATAAAATCCGGTGTTTCTAAACTCTGATATTTTTCCTAACTCACGGTCCTGATGAAATTTCCGCTGCAATGTTTTTCAAAATAATCACCGGTACCACTGGACTGCTCACAGCACCGATTCCGGCCAGGATGGGGTCGGGGGTCGTGACAGATATTAAGAAGTTTTTTAACAGCCCCAACACTATAAACTCTGTCTTTGGCACCATTCCATTCCCACCTATCCGATGTATCCACCAGCGAGACATTGAGCAGCCTGCTGCAGAGATCAATCAGCTCTTTAACTTCAACATGATTCGATATATGTCTTTTCCAAACCCAGCCATAATACGAAGTGAAACCCCCACCATTCACCCTCGGCTTGATCATGTCCACAACCCTACACCCTTTTTCCTTCTCTAATCTAAATAACTCCGGATATATAGACTTTAGAGGCTCTCCACAAAGCCACGGATCCAACCAAAAGGCCGTGTTCTCCTCGTTTCCCACTTTACTTCTGAAAAAAAAATCTTAACGGAATCCCATCAATCAACGTTTTGGAAAAAGTCTTGGCAATGTTACACCACACCCCTCCCATTGAAGCTCTGAACGGAATAACATTCCAGTTATACTTAGTTTTATGTACGGCTTCCACAACCTTTACCCAAAATTTTTCTTTCTCCGTTTTGAGCCTCAACCCCCATTTAGAGAGTAAGGACACGTTAATGTTTCTTAGATTATTTAAACCCAATCCACCTTTGATCTTCGGCCGTGTAACAGTATTCCAAGCTACCCAGTGCAGTTTTTTATTAACCTCGTCCCCTCCCCATAAGAACCTTCTAATTTTAGCTTCCAAATCCGCTAACACCTTACAAGGAGCTTTAAACAACGAGAAGTAGTAATTAGGGAGGCTTTCTAACACGGATTTGATAAGCACCACCCTACCCCCAATAGAAAGAAGCGACGCCTTCCATTTAGACAAACGGGCTTCAAAAATGTTATACACCGGCTTCCAATTAACCACCCGGTTCATGTTAGCACCGACTTTAATCCCGAGGTAACTAAAAGGGAAGACACCGGGATTGCAACCAATAGATGACGCCATTCCCCCTATATCGTCAGAACTCACCCCCATCCCGAATAAATTCTTATCCATGTTAATTTTGAGGCTTGAACACAAATGAAAAATCCGAAGAATACGCACCACATTAGTAATATTCTCTGAAGACCACTCCCCAATAATGATGGCGTCGTCCGCATAGAAGGGATGAGAAACGGATGGCCCATCGTTCGGCAACTTTACTCCTTTGACAAGACCATCCTCCTTAGCTTTGTCGAACAAACTCGAAAGAACATCCATCGCCAAAATAAAAAGAAAAGGCGATATAGGATCACCCTGCCTCAAGCCTTTGAAGCATTGAAACTAAAACGTCGGCGAACCGTTAACGAGCACCGAAGAGCGAGCCGACTTTAAAATACCTTTGATCCACTTACACCAACGATCTGGGAATCCCTTTTTAGACATCGTGTCAATGAGGAAGTTCCAGTTCACATTGTCATAAGCTTTACATTGTCATAAGCTTTCTCAAAGTCAATTTTAAAAAAGAAACCTTTTTTTCTTGAACTTAGTACCCCATATGTGAATCTCGTTGACAATCAGGGGGCCATCCAAAATGAAATTTCCTTCTAAAAAGGCAGATTGCGACTCAGCCACAACCGACCCAATCACCTTCTTTAACCTATTTGCGAGGACTTTTGAAACCACCTTACTGATTATGCCAATAAGGTTTATCGTCCTATAGTTCTTTAGCTCCACTGGGTCTTTTATCTTAGGAATTAAAGTGATAAAAGACGAACCACTCCCCACGCTAAACTCTCCGTTGACAAAAAAAAATAATTCAACACTTCCATGAAATCGTTCTCGAAAAGATACCAGAATTTTTTAATAAATTTCATGTTAAGCCCGTCTGGCCCAGGAGACTTGTCACTCCCGCATTCCGAAACCACTGCTTTAATCTCTTCCAACGTGAAAGATTGAACCAAAGACTGCTTATCCTCCTCCCCCAAGGTCTTATAACCATTACCGGAAATCAAAGGCCTAACAACCCAATCTTCTTTAAATCGATTTCTAAAGTAAGACATTACCTCCTTTTTGACTTTAGCCGGATCCGACACCCACCTCCCATTGATATTCAGCCCTGGGATATTGTTAGACGCTTTCCTTTGATTAACCAACGAATGAAAATATTTAGAGTTGACATCTCCATCCGCGGCCCATTTGACTCTAGCCCTTTGTTTCGCCTCCGAACACTTTTTAAGGTCCCGTTCCAGAATTATTCTCTTGTTTTCCGCAAAAACCCATTGTTCTTCTTCGTTAAGCAACCTATCCTCCATTATACTTTCCAGCGATTCGAGCTCTTCCAACGCACTGGCATATTCTTCTCCTTCTTTTTTAAGATAATTATCTCTCCAAACTTTTAACGCCTTTCTTAAGTGAGCAAACTTAGCCGTTAGACTAAGATCCGGGGGGCCTTGCGGACAGAAATAACTAACTGCAAGTTCCACAGCTTCCTTATACCCCTCTTTTTCCAGCCAAATGTTGAAAACCCTGAAAGGTTTTGGCCCAAAATTTTTATCCCCGACCTCCAATATAATAGGACAATGATCCGTAAATAAGAACGGAAGCGCCCTAAGAATCGCCAAAGGCCATTTATTGAAGAACTCCGGGCTCACTAGAATTCTATCGAGCTTACTCAATTTTTTTCCATTCTCTCTTGAGCATGTGAACCTAAAACCTTTCATGTCGTATTCCAACAGGTTGGCTTGAGAAATGAAGTCATTAAAATTATTCGCACAAGAAACTATGAAGCTAGAATTTTTTCTTTCTGATTCATCCCTGACTGCATTGAAGTCCCCTGTCACAATCCATAAGCCATCCCAACCTCCCATGATAACCAGAATTTCGTTCCATAAAGCTGACTTCGCCGACGTGCTTTGCGGAGCATACAAATTTAAAAAATTCAACCTTTCTCCACTGCCTTTTAACTTACCTCTAACAGCCAACAGGAACCTTTGTTTAATCGAGCACTTCATATCAAAAGCCCCTAAATCCCAGAGACACATAAGTCCCCCCATCTGCCTTCGGAACCACAAATTCCATCCCAAAATTCTTGTTTCCCTATAAATTCTCCAACCTAATGCCGCTAACACCCTCCTTCTGAGTCTCTTGTAATGCCATAAAATCGATTTTGTGCCTCAACTTCAAACCTTTTATCCAGCTCTCTTTAACCGGACCCCAATACCTCTAACATTAAGACTCAAGATATTCATTTAAAAACAACATTCTTACCTTCTCCAATCACAGCTTCTTTAATTCTGATGGAATGGTCCCCTAGCGGCGCTCCCAGCTTGATACCTAGATCAATAGTAGCGTCAATCTCCTGTTGAAGACCATCCTCTTCAGCCATTCTCGCCGTTTCCAAAACCATGGAATCCGGAACCTCCAATTCTTCCGAACCGCCATCTATCCTTGACTGTGAACCTATGGCATTTATCCTTTGGCTAATCAGATCAAGGCTAACCTTATCCACCTCGGGGTTCACGACTCCAGTCGGGGCATTCTTATGAACCTCAGACACTTCTCCCAGACTAACAAAGTTTTGTAACCCAACTGGCCAAGAAAAGAAAATGGGTTCCTCTGCGACCAGCCTGGATCTTTTATTGGGCCTGGAATCGCTGACTGGGCTCCGGATAATGGGCTTTCTGATGTGTGAGTCCTTCAAAAGATTAAAAGGTTTTTTACTCCTAGTTTTAACCGAAATCTTTCTAACTGAGTTCACTGTGGCCCCACCAGAATCTTGACCACCTCCTAAAACAGCCGACACATCCTCTAGATTACCTGTCACACCCCCAAAATACGACCTAGGGAATGTCCCTGTTAGGCGTGCGACATACCAATAACGAGCCGCTAATTACATTGAACGCGTGCAAGTTTCAAAATAAAATCCTTAAATATTAATAAAATACCATCAACAAGTTTAAGTGATAACCAAAGTATTCAGCGGAAGCAAAATAAACAGTTTAAAAACCAAAGTTTTGTATCAAGAATAACATAAATCCATCCAGTCGACCCATGACCACTCTAGTTACTCCAGACAGCAAGTTCCAATGCAAAACATCTAACAACCTACAAGCATGCAAACAAGTGTGTCAGACTACGCTGGTGAGTTCAAAGTTTTGTTAATGAGTTTAGTTTACCAGATACATGTATAAAATAATTTAACAGATTGACTTGATGTTGCTATTAACTCGATTACCGAAATGGCTACAAGATGTGTTTGCCCAACCCCAATGTCTCTATCAAAACATTGGTCATGCTTTAAGGAAATTAGTTCACGCTCGTCCTCCCAGGTACGGTGTGAGGGTGCCAAACCTAATAGCGCTATCAACTAATAACCTCGTTGCCTCCTCGGCAACTGTCGGTAGATGTAAGGGGTCTTATATGATAGATACTGAGTTTAATAACCAACATCCCAGTTTAATAGTTTACCCAGCATTCCTTCCAGGAATGTTTACTAGATGTCCCAAACCACCGGGACGCATGCTTAGAAAAGAGCAGTGAACTCACCTTAGGTTTGCTCGGTAAGATTTAGTTACTCGTTTATCAAAAGGGGTCAACCAAGCCCTACCGTGGTTACCAGAGTTAGTCAGTTTCATGTATACGTAAAGTGGGTGTTTATTGCATTTAGCACACATGTTACAGATAACAGTACTTATGTTATACATAGATCGTAACAAACAGTTGAGTCAGATAATACAAGTCCATATCATACTATATCACAAGTGGTTTAGTTCACAATTAACTTTACGCGTCTTGGCTCGTAAAGAGCTTCGTAACCACATTTAGCATTATGGCACATCATAATTTAATCACATAATAGAATGACACTAGGGATTTTGGGTCACATATTCAACCCATATTATTAATAACATCCAACTTATGATTATAGTTCTTATAACCATTCGGCCCGTCTAGGTCCGGTTAACTATCCGTGGCCCAATCAACCAATGCCCTTTTAAACTCAGGCCACCCAAAACCCGATTATGCCAACCCAAGTATACCCAGCCACCGCCCCAAGTGACTGCCCGTGTGGATGTGTGTGCGTGTCTCAGCTGACATAACTAAGGCCCAATTACATGCATCTAATAAGTCCTAGTCGTACAACCCAGGTTATGCTATATGTCCAGTTATTTTCGTAGCTGACCCACCATCACAACCGGCTCTCCTGGTGTTACCCAGATTACATGCGACCCACTCCTGCTTGTGGCCTGACTCGCTAATCAGCCTAAGCCATATCCTCGTGCACCATCTAAGATCTCAAACAGGCTATTTTATGTGAAGATTATTACCCTTCTCTATGTTAAACACTTTATGATTATTTAACAGTTTATACAATCACTAGTTTAATTATCAAAGCCAAGAACAAACGCAACCAGTTTCATTATTACAAGCCATTCATCATAATATTCTATGGCAATTGTATTTGTGTAATCCATTTGCATGAGATCCAATCATTTTATCGGTCCAATCATGAGCAATCAAAAACATTATCATTTGTTTTTAATACTAAAGGATTCGGTCACATGCTCTGACATACAATTAATGAAAAGATGCTTGTTTCCAATCGGCCCAATCAGATATACTTAGGTGGTCTTTTATCAAATATTGAGTGGATCAATTTGGATAGCCCATGTGCCACTTCTCTGTTGACGGCAAACAATACCCTCAAACCATGTGATACATTGAATCTAGCAACAACCCTAAGTTATACTTATTATCCTATATACACCCAAATCGCACAACATCAATTAATAGTTATTTAACCTCATGCAAGTCTATCCATTCAATAACATTATCAACAAATCAAGTATATACAATCAAGTTTAAAACATAAGCCAAGGTCACAAACACCCCTCGGTCACACTCAAGTTCACGTAATACATGCAATTCGAGGGCGTGATACTAACCAGTTAGCGGATCAGACGAGAGATGGGCGAGAGATTGATTCCGAATCCAAGACTTGTCGTAGCGATTTACAAGAGGGCGTGCTAGGGTTTGGGTGTATCTTTGTGTTTGCAACAATAAGGCATGCATACGAAGACACTATATAGTGATTCGGGCCCTGCCTTTGGGCTTTAGATTAGGCTGGCAACCGGACTCAGTGATGAGTGATTTGGGCCAAGGTGAAACGCAACGAAGAAAGGGTTTGCGGTCGTTTAACATGTAGCAATAATCTACAAATAACTTAGCATATAATTATGATACGTGACGGAACATATGTATATGACCCTGACGTTTATTATTGGTATGCAACAACTCACGACCATTTATTCGTAGAGACACAAAGACAACGTATAGAAGGACATGAATGATAGCGATACAAATCAAGTGTTACGAGTTTAAACAAAGCTAACCTTGGGAATATGGGTTGTCACATCATCCCCAACTTGAAAGAAATTTCGTCCCGAAATTTGACAAGTAAGCACAGAGGAGTGAAGTGATAAATCAAGATTGCTGCAAAATTTCCTCAGGTGTCACATCATCCCCAACTTGAAAGAAATTTCGTCCCAAAATTCACCAGTGATACCTGAATTAGGTTGATCATCAAGAAAAAGTTGAGGATACTTGAGTTTTGTCTGATCCTCGTGCTCCCACGTGAACTCCGGTCCACGCCTTGAGTTCTAACAATCACTTACAGTTGGAATTCGACCACGCTAACGAATCTTGATATCCTAGTCCATGATTTCAATAGATCCCTCAGCAACTGCAACCCGTCATTAACCCTAGACTCTAATAAGGGCATCACAAGCGTTTCATTGGACAAACACTGCCTTAGATTCGAGACATAAATGATATCATACACGTTATGCAATTCGTCGGGTAACTCGAGTTTGTAGGCTGTGTGCCCAATTCTTTCCAGAATTCTGGTTAACTCATCGTAACATAAGTAAAGTTTTCCACGCTTCCCAAGCGTATCACACCCTCCCAGGGCGAGATTTTCAACATGATACGATCGCCTATAGCGAATCCCCCAGCATTTCCCAAGTTTATCAGCTTTCCTGACGGTCACGCATTGCCGCCATACGATTCCTGATCCAAACAACCTTCCCAAGAGTTTCAAGTACCAGTCCTGGACCAGTAATTAAGTTGTCAACCATCTCAGTCTAACAAGAAGGTTGGCATTATTGTCTATGTAATGCCTCAACAGAGTTGTCTGATTACCAAGATGATAACTGTCGCAGTAGTACCCAACCATAGGTAACAGTCCTTCCAGTTTGCACCAAATCCAGTCAGACACATGCTCGCAGCATGTCTTCGAGTGCCACGAGAGTTCGTTTTCTCCGATCGTTTGCCCAACAGCGATAAACAATATTCTGGTCCTGCCGTGAGCCAAGGGTGTTGTGTATTGCCTGACATAAATCATGCATAGATCAAATTCAGAGGTAACAGGTGTTGGCACCTCGTGCCTAAAAGCCGCCTCTCTCAGAGGAACATTCACAACTGTGAAGACTCGTCAGTTTTCTCGATTGCAAGAAAGTGTGCTGGTAACTTGAGTCCATCAATGATCACCCAGGTGATAATGTTTTCATTCCTGCGTTATAAGTAGACTAGTGACAAAATCCATGGCAGTCTGTTCTAGTTTCTATATAAGTGTTTCTGGTTGCTGATACTCCACCTTGACTTTCTCACAAGTCAAACATCATTCACATACATAGCTAGGTGGGCCTTCATGCCCGATTACCAATACAAGGCTTATAAATCTTGATGTCTCTCATCAAAACCCAGACGACTAGAATATCGAGGCCGGTGTGCTTTGCTCAACACGAGTTCTTTTCAGTTGACGTATGATGAGACCCACATTCGTTCCGTGGGGTAGCGAGTATCGTCTGACCAGCCAAAGGTTGCTTCTCCACGTCCCGCATAGGTTCATCTTGAAAAGTTTTCTTCCTTCTGTTCTCCAGTTTAACAGAGCGAGTCTGATCAGGTAGGTTAGAGTCGTTGGTGTGTTGCAAAGCTCGTGCACGTTCAGGTTTCACAGTCGCATTCCTTCAAAAGTTCCATTCAGCGATGCCATTAACCGATTTAGCTCTTCCGAAACCAGGGTACACGGGAGGCTCTTGTGATCGGTCTAAGTAGTACATTTGGTACCGTCCAAGTAATGCCTCCAATTTACATCCAAAGACCACGGTTTCCACCGCAGGTTGTGTGTCGTGTAGTTCCTCTTTGTAACTCCATTACCTAAGTCATCACTTTCTCGTGTTGCGTCGATGTGTAACTGGGACTCTGATTCGAACCATAATGATGTACCACTGAATCACCCGCACCGTCGGGTAAAGACGATGCTCAGTACTTTGCAGAGTTGGGATTCAAAAGCT
This sequence comes from Helianthus annuus, assembly GCF_002127325.2. Taxonomy (NCBI): domain Eukaryota; kingdom Viridiplantae; phylum Streptophyta; class Magnoliopsida; order Asterales; family Asteraceae; genus Helianthus; species Helianthus annuus. The sequence goes on from NC_035444.2 coordinate 3,811,814, forward strand.
GAAAAGACGTCCTCCTGTTCTATCTTTCACGAACACAGCACCCGGTTGTGCTAAAGAGATTTAAGCTGCGCGACTTTCGAAAATCCTGTGATGAATCTGTGATAGCATCTAGCGAAACCAAGAAATTGCAGTATCCTCGCAAGAATCCTTGATGTCAATCAGCTTCTACCCAAAACGGGTCTTAGCTGGGTCCACGTGTATTCCCACTCCGTTGATTATATAAAAGGTACCTCTCAAATCCAGGAGTTACGTTTAGCAAGACTTCGCGCGGCGTGGCTCCTTCCCTCAGGAGCGCTAAAATAGGATACTTATGCCGTCCATGATGTTCCTTTCTTCTAGAAATGATCCCTTGTAACACCACGTAAAAATCACGTCCAATGATGTATTGACACGTGTAATAAACCCTAATGAAGTCAATCAGTGAAATTTAGGGACTAATTTTTCGAAAAATCGAAAAACTTTGATTTTGGAAGGACTGGAAGTGTTAGCATACCTAAAAAATAAGTTTCTAAATAACCTCTCACGATGATGATATTCACAAATGTGCCACTTAATGATAAGGTGTAGCCGTTTGCGTAATTAATTGAAAGTTCGCGCAATAAAGGGTTAAAAAGCGTCAACATGTTAATTCTTACCTCTGAGTGACCTTTTAACCAACCGGGAGCTTCATGATATTTAATTATACTCTCGGGAATGCCAAGTAAGGGCCAACTAAGGTTTTTATGCCTATAAGTAAAGTTACGCGCAACTTTGCAAGTTAGAGGGACAAAAAACGTCAATATGTTTAATTATACCTCCGAATGGCCTTTTAGCGAACCCGAAGCATCGTGATGTTTAATAATACTATCAAGGATGTCTAATATGGATTAGATGAGGCTTCAATGCAATTAGACGATGAGATGCGCAAGTTTGCGCAATAGAGGGGCCTAAAGCGTCAACTTTTGAATCTACGCCATTCGGTGACCATTTAAGCAAGCGGGAGTGTAGTAATATTTGAATATATGCTTGAGAATGATTATTATGGGCCATGGAAGGCTTAGATATCATTAATCGGCAATTCGTGCTATTTTGCGCAATTAAGGGACTAATTGCGTCAAACTGCAAAAGGAGGTCGAATCGTATGATAACGGACCTTCCGGAATATGTTCATAAGTTAAACATACCATATTTATCCTTTATATAGCTTAGGTTTAGGATTAAAGGTGTTTAGTGCGCAAAAATAAACTTTTATGCCATGCAGGGACTAAAAGTGTCAAAAAGTGCACAAGTTTGCACTTTTGCGCATATCTCGCATTCTGAATATTCCCGGACACCCAAAAATTTATGTATGCACTAAAATATTTTATTTTAGTGATCGCCTTGATAAAATTCCATTCGTCGCGTCGTTTGAATCGTTTTTAGCGTCCGTCCGCGTTTCGTCGTAATTAGCCGAACAACGGGACCGTACGACCAAACGAACCGACATCCGGCATATTTTTGAGCATGTTTCATGTTCCCTATGCTTAGGCATCATTGTAGAGCCTTAAAAATGGTTTAACGGGCCTTAATCGTGCCAGAAATGACTTCTGGAAGTGCAGGGGCCAAAACTGTCAAGTTTTGAAAGTATGCACATGCAGGCCAGGTCCTTACGGATCGTATACAGGACCTTACGGTCCATATACCCTTTCCAGCAACCAGAAAATGTAAAAACCAGCCTTGGTTTTGTTCTTTCTCAAAATTCTTGATTCTATGGGCTAAATTAGGGACACCCATGGTTTTCTAAAACAATGGGCATACTTGTAGGGCTGAGATTTGATCACCTTATACGAGAAACGATCCTAACGGTTCTCAAAAACCTATAAATACCTCACCCCACTTCTCTCATAACCCACACTTGATCCTGAATTCTCTAAGTTGGAGACTTTGCTCTTCATACCTGTGAATATAGGATCAAACCTCCTTGCTTGGACCCTTCGTAAGTCCCCTTTCGTACCTAGTTTAATTATTTAGCGGTTATAGCCGTAAGGTCAAGCGTTTCGATAAACGCTTTGACTTTTAAACGGCTAAGCCATGGTTCGCAACGAACATGGCTACGTGACCGTAATTAGGTAGGTAATCAACCCTCAAAAGGGCGCCTCCTAATTACCACGTTTACTTAGTTTAATTGTCGGGTCAAATGTAAGTCAAACGGGTTATTTCTAAATGAAATGCATAACTATTAAATTAAAGTCATAAAAATCAGTTTTGCCACTTTAATAACTTGGTAAATATTAGTTGAACATGTCTAAGCATGTTCAATCCGACAATTCTAAGTATAGGCTCGGTTCGGAGCCGAAAGTCGCGAAAGTTGACTTTTGCTTTGACTTTCAGTTCTGACCCGAATTAGACTTATTTAGATATGCCTTAGGATTCCTTTAGGATCATGTTATAGGTTAGTGTAACCCTCTGAGGTTATACAACCTGAATCCTTAGTTATCCTATTCATTTACAAGTTTCCGTTATATGCCGAATTGTTGACCATTATGCCCTTTTGACCTTAGAATGATATTTTTGAAAATATGAGAGGATAGAAACCTTCACTACTGAATTATAAACTTGTCCATAAAATTTGACATCAGTTTGAGGTCTAGATTAGGAGTTATGCTCAATAGCGTAATTAGAAGCTCCTTTAGTAATTAAATAGCGTAAATTGCATATAGCCTATCTAAACCCAAATTTTTATACAAAACTTTGTACCTACTGTATTAAAATAATATTTTGGGATTTTTAGAAATTTTTATTTAATTTTAGGCTGAGCATAACTTAGTGTTCTAAGCTTAATTCGGCTAATGCCGGTTTTTGCCCTTTTAAGCAATAAAATGAGTTTTATAAATCCGATTGACCCCAAACCTTTTTCTACTGATCTAATATATTAAATATATTATTTTGAGCCTTCTGGAATTTTAAAAATATCAGCTTTCTTTATAAAACCCGGAAATGGCTCTAAATCGCCTTTTTAAGCGTTTTTTTTAACGCATAAGTATGTGCTAGAACCTATTTAAGCATATGAGGTTGAAACCTACTGATGTATTCAGTAAAATTTTATATTTTAAACAGTAGGAGAACATCTTAAGATCAGAATTCCAGTATTGACCTTTTAAGCATATGTGAAATTACCAAAACGCCCCTACGGAGTCTAGTAGGATTAAGATTGATAAATTTCACATAAGGACTTATACCCTACTGTTATAACTTAGTAAATTACGTATATTTACTGATTTAATCAGACATATAACTCAGGTGATTATTTAAACCCTTTTACACCCTTTAAAATGACCAAAATGCCCTTATGAGGCATAAATTGGGTTTAAAACCATTTGGGGCAAAATGGAAGGTATCATTCTGATATCACAACATGTTTAAGGCATATCAACTTAGGAAACTTATATTTGACTCTTATGGTTACTCGCTACGCACTTTATGCGTTCGGATCGGCGTAGGTAACTAGCTTACCAATTATAGCCGAAACGGGTCAAACCATATCATTTCGGTCTCAAAATTCAGAATGTGATTAAGTTTCCCATATTAAACAAGTATCCAAGCTTGTTGGGTCAAAACCACATTCTAAAAACGGTCTTCGCCTTATCGTGCGTTTAAACCGTAATCTTCATTTAAGAACTAACCGGTCTAGGCTTAGGCCAAATTAAAGAACCGTTAGAAATCTAATAGGTTATTAAAAACCTTCGTTCCAGATTTAGGAGCCCAGTAAAAGCTATCTGTACTTGCTTGGTGGTATACGGCTGGGATTAAATTTATATTTAGCTCAGGTAAATACTTTTAACTTATTTTCCCTTATACGGGCTTGGGGGTACGGTATATAAAATACCGCTTGGTCGGGCAATTGACCCAAACTCATTAGTAGTTGGGTATTATCAATGTGACCCGTTTGAAAACTAGTTTTGTTTGTTTTACGCCTTTGGGAGCTTAATGACCATGTCCCGGATATCCTTGGCATCATTTTTGGCCACGACCTTGACACCCGGGTGTAGGCGTACACCCGGTAGTATGTCCATATTATACTGAGTGGTGTGTCAATTAACCTTAAACCCGACACGACTCGGGCGACTGAACGCATAACGAACATGTAATTCTTTTACAAGTTTAACTTTGATTAATTATTCCCAAGTTATAAAATGTTTTGTGCCTTGTGCACTCAAATCAATTTTTAAAACTTTTCAAAATGAGTCAGTTAAATTGTATTTACCAGTGAAAACTGACGTATTTTCCCAAAAAGACTAAGTGCAGGTACTATGCGTAATAGGCTGGTTTCTCCTAGCATCAAATAGAAGTCTCGCAAGCTTAGATGCCTGAAGTTTGTTGAACAATGTTTTATTTTATTTTGCGATCCGCCTGTGGATCCTTTACTTTCCGTTTGTAATACCTGGATATTACTTTATATCGGAGTGTAATATTTTCATCTTTTGCTTCCGCTGTGCATTTTAAATTGTGTTGTTTGACTATGATGATATCAACTACGTCACGATACTCCCCACCGGGCCCACCGGTGACACGTGGAAAATTGGGGTGTGACAGGTTGGTATCAGGGCCAACATTGAGTGAATTAAACACTAGCCTTTTGTGTTTAATCTCAATGACACAATAGCACATTCCTTAACCTTCTGAGTCTAGACTTAACATAGGAATACCCTCATCTCTATTCGGAGAATTTTTGTTTTCAATTCTATGTATTCTTGATATGTCGCCAAGCAAAGAAGCCGTAATGGAAATTCTCCGCATTAGAAGCCTAGGGAAGGCTGAGCTTCGTACTGCGACTAGGATTAACGTGCAACCAAGGAGAAAACATTCGGAAATAAGATGAAGAAGAAACTCCTATTGCTAAAGATCATTTCCTTAGAAGTCCTTATAAGGACATATTTATCTTTCAGTCCCTCCCTTTGTGGACAACATCTTTCCTTAGAAGTCCCGTTTTAGGGCAACCATGTACATGTATAAATTTTAATGGGATGGTTAGATTTAAAGTAACATTCCTATTATAAGATCTACCATTATTATAAGATAGCAAAATCTAAAAAAGGGCAAGACCTAGCTCATGTGTCATTTAAGATAGGGCCGAGATGGTAGTTCCACAATTAGATTCAGATCCTTGATAACATCTCAATTTAGGAATGTTCTGCGTTAAATATTAAAAGAATCTTAGAGGTAAAACCTAGCCTATATGTCACTACAGACATGGCCAAGACGGTAAAACCTATCTAAAGGATTCCAATCCATGTTACTATCTGTGAGTATGTTAACATTATTGGCAAACTGTGAATCGTTAAAGTCACACAGGCCGTATGTTAACATTTTTGGCAAATTGTGAATCGTTAAAGTCACACAGGCCATATGTTAACATTTATGACAAACTGTGAAGCGATAAAATCACATAGGTCATCATTTAATTGGGTGATTTAAATTCCCTTAATTATATAACCGCCCTTAAGGGCGAAGTGCCTGTGGGCAATAATTAAATGTCCTCTGGGACTAAAGACAGTGGTAGCTTACGACTCCCTGTTAATAAAAGGTGATGAACTGTGGTTCAAACCTAAATACCTCGAATCTGTAAAATCCTGATTATAAATTAAACTTGTCTTCGTGACTAGGCTTTTTGTGCCATAGTAATATTTTAAATAAATTTAGGATAATTATAATCAAAATCCTGAATAAAATAAATATCATTCCTTTCCTGCCAGTATTTATATTAAAAGAGTCTCAAGGGTATAACCTAGCTTGAATGTCGTTAAGGACCTAGCTACGATGGTAAGACCTGTTTAAAGAGATTCAGATCCTTGTTAAACACCTGAAAACGTGTTAACACTCCTGACAATGGGTGATGTGATGAAATCACACTTGTCATCCTTATATTAGAAATCTTCCGACCCCTCTTTTAGCCTAAACGATCAATAGGAAAACATGTCTGATAAACGTCGAACATGAAGTACACATCTAAACATCCACCTGGGATGTGCTCTGCGGGCAAAGGTGTATTCATGATAAAGATAGTTATTCATAACTTCCTGTCAAAAGGTAATGAGTTATGAAGTTTTCCGATCCAAAGGAATCATTGGTTATGTCTCAGGTTGTCCTCGTGACAAGGCGTTGTGCCATCTAAAGAATCCTTTGAAACAAGCCCTTGTGCTGTATAAAGTGTCTGTACGACATTGACAGTTGTGACTTATATCCCCTGTCTAATAAGAAGGATTAGATTCTGTGCGAACGCCAAAGGTGGTTTATTTAAAAACCTAGGCAAAACATAATCAAATAAACTTAATACTATCTATTGGCCCATATGGTTTGCTCGCACCATGGCTATTTCATTATCAAGTTTGACAATTCCTTATATAATTAAATAAATTATTACTACTTAGTTTGTAGCCTTCGAAGCATCATCATGGCCGAGCCCTCCGAAACTCCCAATCATCCGGTTAATCAGAATGATGATGCAAGACTGAATTTAACGGGCACCGAGTTACAGGCTATGATAGATATAGCCGTAAACAACGCTGTGGACCGTGCGTTGAAGGATCATAAGCGAAAGTCCGATGACACCCCAAATAAGGGTTGTAAGAAGGGTAAGACCGGTTCAAACTATAGCCAGTTCAAGCCAAAGGAGGCAAAACCCGAATGTAAAACCTGCGGGAAGAAGCACTTCGGAAAGTGTTTCTATGAGCAGACCAGGGGATGTGTCATCTGTAAAGAGGTGGATCCCGAGACCCATGAATGCAAGGACTCGAAAGACAACCAACAGTTAGGTAAAAAGACCAGATGCAAAACCTGTAAGAAAAACCACCTCGGGAAATGCAGACTTGAATCCCAGCCTTTATCCTGTGGAATCCGCAAGTCTAAGGAGCATAAGACCTTGGATTGCCAGAAGTTGGGAGACGCAACCTGCTATGGTTGCAAAGAAATAGGGCACATCAAAACTAACTCCCGAATAAAACCAAGAAGCCTGGGGAGACAAAGAAGGACAACGCTGGAAACTCTCAATTGGATGCTCAAGAAGCTAATCAGGATGCCAATATCGCAACAGGTAATTCCTTTATCAATAACGCTCATGCTAGAGTAATACTTAATTAAGGTTCAGATAAGTCTTTCGTAGACAATGGATTTTGTAAATCTTTAAATCTGCCTATTAAAAATTCTAAGCGTTAAGTATAAAGTAGGATAGGCCTATGATACCCCAGAGACTGATTCAGCAATATTAGATGGATGTATATATCCATTAGGAACCATTCTTATCCTCTGTCCTTGTTTCCGCAGTATAGGAACTCGATATAATAATAGGAATGGATTAGTCATCCTGTAACCAAGCCCATAATAGGGGTAATAAGAAGCAAGTAGTCATCAAAACTTTTTATGTTAAGCCCTTGGCAATGCAAGGAGGACATATGGTAAGGACTGCATGATCACTTGTTGAATCAGTATTTAATACCAAAGCTTCGAGTATGGAAAACTCAGAAAGGACAAACAACAGTTGCGATGCTAGAGATGCGACAAGTGTTAATGGCAACAAATGCGAGCCTCAATGTTAATGAAGTTAGTCTCCAAAACTGTAATTAACGCAGCTACTTGTAAGGATATGAGAAAAGTCATGAAAAGTTTTCAAAACCTGCTCATCGTAAGTCCATTATGGATCTACCTCAGCTGCTCGCGTTATATAGATTAAGGAATAAACAGTCAAGCTGAGACTGCCCTAAAATCTGTTAAAGATTCTACAGCTGAGTTTAAAAGGATTAAGAATTGAGGCGTTTAACCCTCCGGATGAATGCTTAGAGGCAGTTCGCATTAGTAATAATATTAGATAACCCCCCCTATTGTGATTTTAGTGCTATGAATTTCGTTTGGTTTCGGGTACTGATAAGTTTCTCATAAAACCATAAGCTTAGCAAACTTTTGAAAAATATCCCATAAGAACCCCAGATATTAAGTGTAAAGTAAAACTTACAAGCGGAATCATAAGAAACATTCTCCTGTTCCATCAGAAACCTTCAGCCGTAAATTTTTTTTTTGTATCTTCTCTATAGAGGAAGTACGTCGGCATATACAGTTGATATCTCCTTGATCTCAATCGATTGCGAATACCAGACGGTATGATAAAAGCGCCATATGGGGATTTGTGTATCTTAATATGTTCCATAGATTGCTTCCATGCCTGATCAGTATGGAGGTTTAATGCATGGGACCACAAAGATATCCCAATAGTCATATGGTACTAAAGTCAACTAATGGTATTCAAAGGAGATATCTAGAATGGAAGTTTGCATGCAAATGTTCCCGATTAAGGAATTCGTGGACTTATAACATGAATGTGTCATTTATTTGACTCGAGCAATGATGGATAAACTGGAGCCTGAGATATGGAAAGTCTCTATAACCTCCTTGTATTTTGATCATCTTCTCCTAAGAATACCCAGTTACCTCCTAAGAGGCAAGTAGAGTTAAGATTTATATCCCTTTTAGGGCTGTATTAATATGAAATCTCCAAGACGGCTAGTACCATCATTGGATGTATCGAAACCCTGATTAAGTAAGTTTTGAAATAGAGGATTCTTATAGCCTAACTCAATATTCTGAGGATTCGATATAGTTAATTAAGAAAGACGGTTCATTTTGCTTATGCATTGATTACCGCAACCCTAATTAGGCAACAATTAAGAATTTTCATCAGCCGCCCAGGATTGTCGATTTATTCGACTGACTTAAAGGATTAGCTATCCCTTAAGGTTAGTTTTTAAGCAGTGATTGGAATAACCATCTCACCATAAGATTAGCTTTTCTATAATAGTTGTTATATAAGTATCAAGGCTGCTCCTTGGGAGACCTTGTATAGATGAGATGTTAAACATCTATTGTTAGATAGAAAAATTGGTAAGTCCAATTATCACGATCTGAAAGTTGCCTTGGAAACAACGAATAAGATCGTGCAAATCCATAATCATCTATAAGTTGCCAGTATTCGGCAGAGAATCAAGGATTCATAGAAATAGCAAACCTCCTAAGTTCTTATTAAGAAATAAAGTTCAACAAAAGATATCACCCTGGAAAGGTGTGCCAATCTGTTAATTGTTAGGCTAGTTAAGCTCTGAATATATGGAATCATTCGAAGGAATCGAATGTATCAAGATCAAATAGCTTATAAGCTAAAACATACTTAAGGAGCTTGGTGGATCTCGCAATACGTTACACATTAAGGATTTAAGGATGTGTTTCACCATTAAGTCAAGAAGCATTAACTCATATGATAGGCAGATCTATGATATGATGGGAAACCTGTATCGATTAAGGACCGGCAGGTTGAGAATGCTCGAAAGGGATACATGTACCTAATATAGAGGTCAACTTGGGAGCTTGGAAGGACTCCAGGCATGCTATGAAAGTTAAGTCCGTTATGCGATAAAGAAACTTCCAGCATTTTAGCAAATCTCGAGGTCGAGATTTTTTTAAGGGGGTGAGGATGTAACACCTCGTAAAAATCACGTCCAACGATGTATTAACACATGTAATAAACCCTAATGAAGTCAATCAGTGAAATTTAGGGACTAATTTTTCGAAAAATCGAAAAACTTTGATTTTGGAAGGACTGGAAGTGTTAGCATGCCTAAAAAATAAGTTTCTAAATAACCTCTCACGATGATGATATTCACAAATGTGCCACTTAATGATAAGGTGTAGCCGTTTGCGTAATTAATTGAAAGTTCGCGCAATAAAGGGTTAAAAAGCGTCAACATGTTAATTCTTACCTCTGAGTGACCTTTTAACCAACCGGGAGCTTCATGATATTTAATTATACTCTTGGGAATGCCAAGTAAGGGCCAACTAAGGTTTTTATGCCTATAAGTAAAGTTACGCGCAACTTTGCAAGTTAGAGGGACTAAAAGCGTCAATATGTTTAATTATACCTCTGAATGGCCTTTTAGCGAACCCGAAGCATCGTGATGTTTAATAATACTATCAAGGATGTCTAATATGGATTAGATGAGGCTTCAATGCAATTAGACGATGAGATGCGCAAGTTTGCGCAATAGAGGGGCCTAAAGCGTCAACTTTTGAATCTACGCCATTCGGTGATCATTTAAGCAAGCGGGAGTGTAGTAATATTTGAATATATGCTTGAGAATGATTATTATGGGCCATGGAAGGCTTAGATATCATTAATCGGCAATTCGTGCTATTTTGCGCAATTAAGGGACTAATTGCGTCAAACTGCAAAAGGAGGTCGAATCGTATGATAACGGACCTTCCGGAATATGTTCATAAGTTAAACATACCATATTTATCCTTTATATAGCTTAGGTTTAGGATTAAAGGTGTTTAGTGCGCAAAAATAAACTTTTATGTCATGCAGGGACTAAAAGTGTCAAAAAGTGCACAAGTTTGCACTTTTGCGCATATCTCGCATTCTGAATATCCCCGGACACCCAAAAATTTATGTAAGCACTAAAATATTTTATTTTAGTGATCGCCTTGATAAAATTCCATTCGTCGCGTCGTTTGAATCGTTTTTAGCGTCCGTCCGCGTTTCGTCGTAATTAGCCGAACAACGGGACCGTACGACCAAACGAACCGACATCCGGCATATTTTTGAGCATGTATCATGTTCCCTATGCTTAGGCATCATTGTAGAGCCTTAAAAATGGTTTAACGGGCCTTAATCATGCCAGAAATGACTTCTGGAAGTGCAGGGGCCAAAACTGTCAAGTTTTGAAAGTATGCACATGCAGGCCAGGTCCTTACGGACCGTATACAGGACTTTACGGTCCGTATACCCTTGCCAGCAACCAGAAAATGTAAAAACCAGCCTTGGTTTTGTTCTTTCTCACATTTCTTGATTCTATGGGCTAAATTAGGGACACCCATGGTTTTCTAAAACAATGGGCATACTTGTAGGGCTGAGATTTGATCACAGTATACGAGAAACGATCCTAACGGTTCTCAAAAACCTATAAATACCTCACCCCACTTCTCTCATAACCCACACTTGATCCTTGAATTCTCTAAGTTGGAGACTTTGCTCTTCATACCTGAGAATATAGGATCAAACCTCCTTGCTTGGACCCTTCGTAAGTCCCCTTTCGTACCTAGTTTAATTATTTAGCGGTTATAGCCCTAAGGTCAAGCGTTTCGATAAACGCTTTGACTTTTAAACGGCTAAGCCATGGTTCGCAACGAACATGGCTACGTGACCGTAATTAGGTAGGTAATCAACCCTCAAAAGGGCGCCTCCTAATTACCACGTTTACTTAGTTTAATTGTCGGGGCAAATGTAAGTCAAACGGGTTATTTCTAAATGAAATGCATAACTATTAAATTAAAGTCATAAAAATCAGTTTTGCCACTTTAATAACTTGGTAAATATTAGTTGAACATGTCTAAGCATGTTCAATTCGACAATTCTAAGTATAGGCTCGGTTCGGAGCCGAAAGTCGCGAAAGTTGACTTTTGCTTTGACTTTCAGTTCTGACCCAAATTAGACTTATTTAGATATGTCTTAGGATTCCTTTAGGATCATGTTATAGGTTAGTGTAACCCTCTGAGGTTATACAACCTGAATCCTTAGTTATCCTATTCATTTGCAAGTTTCCGTTATATGCCGAATTGTTGACCATTATGCCCTTTTGACCTTAAAACGATATTTTTGAAAATATGAGAGGATAGAAACCTTCACTACTGAATTATAAACTTGTCCATAAAATTTGACATCAGTTTGAGGTCTAGATTAGGAGTTATGCTCAATAGCGTAATTAGAAGCTCGTTTAGTAATTAAATAGCGTAAATTGCATATAGCCTATCTAAAACCAAATTTTTATACAAAACTTTGTACCTACTGTATTAAAATAATATTTTGGGATTTTTAGAAATTTTTATTTAATTTTAGGCTGAGCATTACTTAGTGTTCTAAGCTTAATTCGGCTAATGCCGGTTTTTGCCCTTTTAAGCAATAAAATGAGTTTTATAAATCCGATTGACCCCAAACCTTTTTCTACTGATCTAATATATTAAATATATTATTTTGAGCCTTCTGGAATTTTAAAAATATCAGCTTTCTTTATAAAACCCGGAAATGGCTCTAAATCGCCTTTTTAAGCGTTTTTTTTAACGCATAAGTATGTGCTAGAACCTATTTAAGCATATGAGGTTGAAACCTACTGATGTATTCAGTAAAATTTTATATTTTAAACAGTAGGAGAATATCTTAAGATCAGAATTCCAGTATTGACCTTTTAAGCAAATGTGAAATTACCAAAACGCCCCTACGGAGTCTAGGAGGATTAAGATTGATAAATTTCACATAAGGACTTATACCCTACTGTTATAACTTAGTAAATTACGTATATTTACTGATTTAATCAGACCTATAACTCAGGTGATTATTTAAACCCTTTTACACCCTTTAAAATGACCAAAATGCCCTTATGAGGCATAAATTGGGTTTAAAACCATTTGGGGCATAATGGAAGGTATGATTCTGATATCACAACATGTTTAAGGCATATCAACTTAGGAAACTTATATTTGACTCTTTTGGTTACTCGCTACGCACTTTATGCGTTCGGATCGGCGTAGGTAACTAGCTTACCCATTATAGCCGAACCGGGTCAAACCATATCATTTCGGTCTCAAAATTCAGAATGTGATTAAGTTACCCATATTAAACAAGTATGCAAGCTTGTTGGGTCAAAACCACATTCTAAAAACGGTCTTCGCCTTATCGTGCGTTTAAACCGTAATCTTCATTTAAGAACTAACCGGTCTAGGCTTAGGCCAAATTAAAGACGCGTTAGAAATCTAATAGGTTATTAAAAACCTTCGTTCCAGATTTAGGAGCCCAGTAAAAGCTATATGTACTTGCTTGGTGGTATACGGCTGGGATTAAATTTATATTTAGCTCAGGTAAATACTTTTAACTTATTTTCCCTTATACGGGCTTGGGGGTACGGTATATAAAATACCGCTTGGTCGGGCAATTGACCCCAACTCATTAGTAGTTGGGTATTATCAATGTGACCCGTTTGAAAACTAGTTTTGTTTGTTTTACGCCTTTGGGAGCTTAATGACCATGTCCCGGATATCCTTGGCATCATTTTTGGCCACGACCTTGACACCCGGGTGTAGGCGTACACCCGGTAATATGTCCATATTATTAAGGTATAAACATTGGCTTCCCGCCGCGGACTTATACTGAGTGGTGTGTCAATTAACCTTAAACCCGACACGACTCGGGCGACTGAACGCATAACGAACATGTAATTCTTTTACAAGTTTAACTTTGATTAATTATTCCCAAGTTATAAAATGTTTTGTGCCTTGTGCACTCAAATCAATTTTTAAAACCTTTTCAAAATGAGTCAGTTAAATCGTATTTACCAGTGAAAACTGACGTATTTTCCCAAAAAGACTAAGTGCAGGTACTATGCGTAATAGGCTGGTTTCTCCTAGCATCAAATAGAAGTCTCGCAAGCTTAGATGCCTGAAGTCTGTTGAACAACGTTTTATTTTATTTTGCGATCCGCCTGTGGATCCTTTACTTTCCGTTTGTAATACCTGGATATTACTTTATATCGGAGTGTAATATTTTCATCTTTTGCTTCCGCTGTGCATTTTAAATTGTGTTGTTTGACTATGATGATATCAACTACGTCACGATACTTCCCACCGGGCCCACCGGTGACACGTGGAAAATTGGGGTGTGACATCCCTAAACGCCATCGTTAAACTCGGTCGGTTCATCTGGTCCATAAAGCTGCTGGTGTGTTGATTAACTCAATGGTTTTGGAATACAAAGTCGTATAGCCGAACTGCGTCTGATAAGCCGCTATAAGAATGTCCCCCCTGGACTTCCATCTGATGATAGTTCGCTCGTAAATCAATCCTCGAATGAAAGCTCGTCCCTTGCAACTAGTCGACAGGTTGTCAACACATGGTCGAGACAAACGGTTCTCAACTGCCGCCTTGTTGAGTTCTCGATAATCAGTACACACACAAAAAGGCTTATCCTCACGGATACAACTGGGGCTTCCCAAAGCGAAAACTAGGTCTGACAAAGCACTTGTCCAACAGTTCTCGTAGTAGCTTATATAGTTCTTGCAACCCTCCTGGTGCAAGACGGTAAGAGTACGAGTATTCGGAGCTGCCTCTGGCGTGGGATCAACTGGGATTCCAACTAACAGTTGTGGTAGTAAACCTGAAAGTTCCTCGAACAACATACTGAGATGGGTCATAACAATGGGTGGATCCTCGATCCTATTTTCTTTAGCTTTATCATCAGAAACGGTTGCTAACATGGAGGGTCATCCCTCCGTAGAAACTTCTGGGCCCTCATGGCTGGAATGGCGCTAACCCTTGCACCCCTCTGACGCTTTAGAACAGACAACGGTTCTCCACACAAACTTTCTCCTCACTAGTATATCTGCGCGATCTTTGGATAACCAATCCACACTAATTGCTGTATTATAGCCATCAAGGGTAGTAGAAGGAAGGTCGATGTCGAACGCTTGTCCCACAAGGTCGAGTTTGTATCCCATCAAACATATGAGGTTTCGTTTGTCTTGCCGTCAGCCGATTCCACAACAGGTTCGGTTTCAAGAAGCATCAGGGGTAAGTAGAACAGAGACGAAGCGACTAGTTACCAAAAACGTGTAGGCCACCATGTGGTTATGATCCTGGCGTCGCCCACGCCAATCCTAAATGCCCTTCCATGAGTATCATTTCCCGTGTTGTTATCGTTACGAAGATTTCCAGTACTTACGTCGTGTCTTTGGTTGTTGTCGCCTTGATCTAACCATGGCTAATCCATGCTGTTGGCACCTCCATTTCCATACCGTTAGTTACAATTACGAGTATCCTGATGTTTCCGTGACTGTTACCTCTAACGTCAATGCCTGAAATGAAGTCCTATAATTCTTCACCGACGAGGTCCATCTTGTCACATTTCTGTGCCACGTCCTAAGACGCTACTCATTGTGCTGGCCGTTTCACATTTTCGCACCACGATCAATTGTCATCGTTCATGTCCCGGTTAATTCGTAGGAGTTGGCTCCCATGAGCCACTGACTGGGGTTAAAGATCCAATTAGCGTCAAATTGCTGGTGTTCGTTGTTGGTAATCAGGGTCATCCAAATGCTGAAGTCGGTATAGTACTACTCTCATCCTTTTGTCCACCGATGCTGCAAGTTGCTTAAGTAATATACGGTTTGCTTCGAGAGTGTTACAGAGGTGGTCGCACTTTGGGATCCAAGACATCAATACATTAAGTTCCAGCAAACAAAGAGAAATGAGGGAGATATAGACCAATCATTCGACGCTGTGACATCCAACTCAGGGACGCCCGTACAAGCACCTAGCATTCTACACAGTTCGCTAGATGTTCAGATGGGTGTTCGGGTGATACTCGATAACATCGAGATTCGAAAGGATTCAGAGAGGAGTGAGAAGATCATGTTCGAGTAGGAGACAATCACTGCTATAGCTCCTATAGACTGTTGTGTTTCACATCAACTAAATAACAGAACGAAACCCCTTTTTCACTTGTTAAGTCTCACAGGGACTCGCATGCACCCCACATTATTATTATGTGTGCACCCACAATAACATTGTGATTTGCATGTTCATCTCAGTTCCTCTTAACTCATGTCAAATGGTTCCTCAAACTCGAGTAGCAAACAAAGAGCATCACAAAACGTAAGTCACGAATGTTTAGGGAACTACCACCCTATCAGTCATATAACACATGCAAGTAATACGTGAATTCATACTGGTGTGCTAAACGTGCAATCACATGCAATATCATATGTAAGTGTTCACTAGTTACGCAGTACAATGAGTATACGAGAGACGAACCTTGCAATCTGGAGCTGAGTGTCCTGGTCGTATTCACGTTTTCAGAATTGTTCGGTTATAGTCTGGTTTTATAAAAACGTTTTAAAACCAAGTTCACTATAACCAGTGGCTCTGATACCAAACTGTCACACCCCCAAAATACGACCTAGGGAATGTCCCTGTTAGGCGTGCGACATACCAATAACGAGCCACTAATTACATTGAACGCGTGCAAGTTTCAAAATAAAATCCTTAAATATTAATAAAATACCATCAACAAGTTTAAGTGATAACCAAAGTATTCAGCGGAAGCAAAATAAACAGTTTAAAAACCAAAGTTTTGTATCAAGAATAACATAAATCCACCCAGTCGACCCATGACCACTCCAGCTACTCCAGACAGCAATTTCCAATGCAAAACATCTAACAACCTACAAGCATGCAAACAAGTGTGTCAGACTACGCCGGTGAGTTCAAAGTTTTGTTAACGAGTTTAGTTTACTAGATACATGTATAAAACAATTTAACAGATTGACTTGATGTTGCTATTAACTCGATTACCGAAATGGCTACAAGATGTGTTTGCCCAACCCCAATGTCTCTATCAAAACATTGGTCATGCTTTAAGGGAATTAGTTCACGCCCGTCCTCCCAGGTACGGTGTGAGGGTGCCAAACCTAATAGCGCTATCAACTAATAACCTCGTTGCCTCCTCGGCAACTGTCGGTAGATGTAAGGGGTCTTATATGATAGATACTGAGTTTAATAACCAACATCCCATTTTAATAGTTTACCCAGCATTCCTTCCAGGAACGTTTACCAGATGTCCCAAACCACCGGGACGCATGCTTAGAAAAGAGCAGTGAACTCACCTTAGGTTTGCTCGGTAAGATTTAGTTACTCGTTTATCAAAAGTGGTCAACCAAGCCCTACCGTGGTTACCAGAGTTAGTCAGTTTCATGTATACGTAAAGTGGGTGTTTATTGCATTTAGCACACAGGTTACAGATAACAGTACTTATGTTATTACACAGATCGTAACAAACAGTTGAGTCAGACAATACAAGTCCATATCATACTATATCACAAGTGGTTTAGTTCACAACTAACTTTACGCGTCTTGGCTCGTAAAGAGCTTCGTAACCACATTTAGCATTATGGCACATCATAATTTAATCACATAATAGAATGACACTAGGGATTTTGGGTCACATATTCAACCCATATTATTAATAACATCCAACTTATGATTATAGTTCTTATAACCATTCGGCCCGTCTAGGTCCGGTTAACTATCCGTGGCCCAATTAACCAATGCCCTTTTTAACTCAGGCCACCCAAAACCCGATTATGCCAACCCAAGTATACCCAGCCACCGCCCCAAGTGACTGCCCGTGTGGATGTGTGTGCGTGTCTCAGCTGACATAACTGAGGCCCAATTACATGCATCTAATAAGTCCTAGTCGTACAGCCCAGGTTATGCTATATGGCCAGTTATTTCCGTAGCTGACCCACCATCACAACCGGCTCTCCTAGTGTTACCCAGATTACATGCGACCCACTCCTGCTTGTGGCCTGACTCGCTAATCAGCCCAAGCCATATCCTCGTGCACCATCTAAGATCTCAAACAGGCTATTTTATGTGAAGATTATTACCCTTCTCTATGTTAAACACTTTATGATTATTTAACAGTTTATACAATCACTAGTTTAATTATCAAAGCCAAGAACAAACACAACCAGTTTCATTATTACAAGCCATTCATCATAATATTCTATGGCAATTGTATTTGTGTAATCCATTTGCGTGAGATCCAATCATTTTATCGGTCCAATCATGAGCAATCAAAAACATTATCATTTGTTTTTAATACTAAAGGATTCGGTCACATGCTCTGACATACAATTAATGAAAAGATGCTTGTTTCCAATCGGCCCAATCAGATATACTTAGGTGGTCTTTAATCAAATATTGAGTGGATCAATTTGGATAGCCCATGTGCCACTTCTCTGTTGACAGAAAACAATACCCTCAAACCATGTGATACATTCAATCTAGCAACAACCCTAAGTTATACTTATTATCCTATATACACCCAAATCGCACAACATCATTAATAGTTATTTAACCGCATGCAAGTCTATCCATTCAATAACATTATCAACAAATCAAGTATATACAATCAAGTTTAAAACATAAGCCAAGGTCACAAACACCCCTCAGTCACACTCAAGTTCACGTAATACATGCAATTCGAGGGCGTGATACTAACCAGTTAGCGGATCAGACGAGAGATGGGCGAGAGATTGATTCCGAATCCAAGACTTGCCGTAGCTATTTACAAGAGGGCTTGCTTGGGTTTGGGTGTATCTTTGTGTTTGCAACAATAAGGCATGCATACGAAGACACTATATAGCGATTCGGGCCCTGCCTTTGGGCTTTAGATTGGGCTGGCAACCGGACTTAGTGATGAGCGATTTGGGCCAAGGTGAAACGCAACGAAGAAAGGGTTTGCGGTCGTTTAACATGTAGCAATAATCTACAAATAACTTAGCATATAATTATGATACGTGACGGAACATATGTATATAACCCTGCCGTTTATTATTGGTATGCAACAACTCACGACCATTTATTCGTAGAGACACAAAGACAACGTATAGAAGGACATGAATGATAGCCATACAAATCAAGTGTCACGAGTTTAAACAAAGCTAACCTTGGGAATACGGGTTGTCACATCATCCCCAACTTGAAAGAAATTTCGTCCCGAAATTTGACAAGTAAGCACAGAGGAGTGAAGTGATAAATCAAGATTGCTGCAAAATTTCCTCAGGTGTCACATTACCTCCCATCTTCAATTGTTCCTCGGGACCCACATTTTTCTCCAAATGACTTACACCTTCACCATGCATCTCATGAGAGCCATGCACTGCTCCCAAAGCTTCCTTATCCACCTGATCTGCCTTAAGCGTTTCTTCTTCCAACTCTTCATCTTCCTTGTCATCGAACCGGAATTCCGATGATCTATTTTCCGAAGAAAACTCTTCATCCGAACCCGACCCGTCTCCCTCCAGACCTTCCGGTGTCCATTCCTTCGCCACTTCTTTAACCCAGATCTTGAACCTTTTATCTTTCCATTTCAAAGATACTACCACCTCGATTCTAACCCCATCCCCTCTTAAGACACCGACACAGTTAACCGAGAGATCCAGGTCATCCACTGACCTTTGAGATGCATGCACAATTTTTCTGAAATTACAGGCGATCGACTCATAAACCTCATCAACCGCTAAATGAATAGGTACCCCCACCATTCTGAGCCAAGCAATCCTTTTGAATGGCAATGATTGCCCATTCCAATGATCCAAGGAAGAAAACCACTCGATCCACAAATCATGATTAGACACGAAACTGTTACAGTGCTCCTCAGAACGAAATTTAACCAACACGAACAAACTTCCCAAATAACTAATTGAATAATCTCGTTCTCCTGCCTTTGTTAACAAAGAAAAAAGGTTATTAAGAATCGACAGATTCTTACATCTTCCCACCGCTGCCACACCGACCAATTCTTTGAACGCGAAGATATTCTCAAAAGCTTCCACCGCCACACCATCGTCATGGACTTGATTTGAAGAACCCTCAACCTTAGCACCGTTGTCTTTAACGAAAAGGTCTCTAAACGATCTACCTCCTCCATCTTTGATAAAAGCTTGAGACTTGGTTTGACGGTTAACCTGCTTCCCCCCATGCTGTTCCTCCGGGATAAAATCCTTCTGGTCTTTCGAATAGTCGAAAAGGCTCACATTTTCCGACGCAAATCTAGCAAGATTAACTCTAAGTTTCGAACTCGCCATTTGGTTCCGTTCAAAGCTCGTTCCATTTCCTTCACATCCCTAACGTCTCTGAAGCTGAATGAAGCCGAACCTGTTCCCGACCTTGTCCTTCTTTTTTGCGATATAAGAACCGGCCACGTCCCCAAAAACCTTAAGGAAATTCGAAAGTTCCCATGGGGTGCAACCCTGAGGAAGGTTTGTGACAAAGAATTTGGTAATAGAGCCATTGACAGTCTTTCCACCGAACCCACTGCTTTTTGACTTTCGTTTGAGATGTGGGTCCACCCACGTGCCTTCTTCTTCCATCAAATGATACCCCCCCAGGAGAAGACAAACCCCGGACAGCGAATGAAAGCAATCGGGAAGAGAGATAGAGACAATGGAACAGTTCGAACAGCAAGCAATATGCTGCTCAGGTCGCACCACAACCGCTCTCCTACCACCTTCGCTTTGTCGAGCCGCCGACGATTTGACTCCACAACAACTAACCGGATGAAAAGACCCTCTCCCGAACGGCGAATGGACGGGGCGAGACACAAGTTAGGATGAAAGGTACAGTCCACCACTGAGACGACCTCGCACACTAACCCGGGAAACCCCCCGACGTCGAGCCTCCGGCGAAAGGGAAGATTAGAAGGTGAGAGGGAGAGAAAAAAAAATAGATGTTGATAGCTCAAATGAGCTATTTGTTTGATGGTTTTTATTATTCTTCTAATTTAAGATTTAAGACTAGAGTGTTGGTTATTTTGGCCAAAAGTAATAATTCGTTTGCGTTATTTTTTTAAATCAACATGTACATTGACCTAAATTATTGAGTGGATTATTAGATGACATATAATAGAGGTTTTTTTTTTTTTTTTTTTTTTTTTTTTTCTCTCGTATCTATATATTTATTAGAATGTATCCTTTTGTTTTCTGGCTTTCGTTCCACGTCAATGTTAGCGTCAACGTCAACTCTTCATCACTACACCAAAATAAATTGCGTATTTACGCCACTGTTAAACGCGTGCTATTGAATATATGTTAAGAGGAAGGATATTGTATAAGACAAGATTTTCGTATGAGATCTACACGAAAAGGAGAGGAGGACACGTGTAATTGGCAAGAATGGTATTCTGGCCATTCCCCAAGTGATCAACTTCCTTTCTTGATTTTCAAACGGCTATAACTTTTTCATATGTTAATTTTCTTTTTTAAAAAAATTACACCGTATTGACGAGCATTTCATTCTCTTTAATTCGAGCAACCTGTTACTATAGTTTTCTTAAAAAAATTAGAGGATTTTGAATACATGTTATTCCATTACGTGATTGATTACGTGATTTTGAATACCTAGCACATGACTACGTGATTTTGAATACCCATTATGTGACTACACATTCAAAATAAACCATTACGTGATTACACATTCAATATGATTTGTTATAAATAATGTTATTACAATTATGCTTATTACGTTATTACACACATCAATAATAAAAACTTGATTATGTATGTTTTATTACGTGATTAAATCTCTAATATACGGCATTATGTGGTTATTATAGGTTGATTTGGTTAATTTTTGTATATAATTTATCCTTAATACGTGGTTAGACCTGAAATATAAGGTATTCCATATGAAATATTATGTATTACATGTTATGTTTTTACGTAATTACGTAATCACTCTGTCTGGTTTCACATAAGATACTATAATAAAATCACGTAATCATGAAATAGGTATTCAAAATCACGTAATCCATGTAATAATGCACAATCAACTATTGTTACGTAACTACGTAATCACGTAATGGGTATTCAAAATCACGTAGTCACGTAGTCAGTTAGTTACTGGGTATTCAAAATCAAGTAATGGGTATTAAAAATCCTGTAATATTTTTTTAAAGAAAACTATAGCAATAGGCCGCTCGAATTAAAAAAGAATGAAATGCTCGTTAATATGGTGTATATTTTTTTTAAAAATATTAACCTATGAAAAAATTATAGCCGTTTGAAATCAAGGTGGAAACTAGTTAATTATGAAAAGACCAACATACCTTTTAGTATTTGTTATTTCAGTTTGAAACTGAAATTTAACAAATTGTCAGGTGTCTTTCTAGTCCATAGATCTTGCAAATGAACGGCTGATGTTATCACGTAGACTTCTTGCGAATAAACCTTCTTGTACATCATCTAACATCTATATATTTTATAGTGGTTGCTATTCATGAATAGCTTGTGTACAATAATCCTTTGTCGTAAAAATTCTAGACAATGTAACAAATATTTTATTAATATCAAATGAATTACACTCATCAATTATTGCAGCCATTAGGGGTGTGTACGGTTCGGTTTGGTTTTTGAGTAAAACCAAAACCGTAACCGAAAGTTCGGTTTTTGGTTTTAAAAAACCATTCGGTTTCAGTTTTTTTCGGTTTTGATTATTTCGGTTTTAGCAACGGTTCGGTTTGGTTTTTCTGTTTTTGAAACAAATTATGTAAGATTCAAAACTTTAAGTATAACTCAAAGTTTAAGAATCTTGTTAATATATTTAGTCTTTTAAATTAATATTATTCACATAAACCTAACTTTCTAATCTATTTTATTGTTTCTCCAAAGTTTTTGTTAAGACGTTTTCTTTTATAATACTTTGAAACTCATTTAATATTTATATTAAACTCTGTTAGTTCTTGTAAATAATGGATAATTTTAATGATAATAAAAATGATAATGTTCTTATTATAAATATTTAACATATAAGAATAAAATTAATAATTCTTAGTAGCATATATAGGTAAACACTTAAACAACTTGAATATAAAAATATATATATTTCCCAAATATGAACCTTGAGTCATCAAAGCCTTTCTGACTCGGCCTGGCCCGGTCGCCCTACGCGACTGGCGCTTCAAAAGGCGAAACTCTTGTCGTAGTTTGGCGACCTGATGTCGTTTACCTCATATTTTAAAAAGATCTGTATGAGGCTTGATAGATCTGGAAGAAAAACTGGAACTTTCCACATGCGGAGACGCGAAAAGGCGATCAAATTCTTGGTGGGAATCATCAACTTTATAATGTTTTAATAACGGCTCACGTTCGGTTCGGTTTGGTTATTTTCGGTTATTGAAAATGATTATTCAAAAACCGAACCGAAATTTTCGGTTATTAAAAATCCGAAAACCGAACCGTCGGTTT
This sequence comes from Helianthus annuus, assembly GCF_002127325.2. NCBI lineage: Eukaryota > Viridiplantae > Streptophyta > Magnoliopsida > Asterales > Asteraceae > Helianthus > Helianthus annuus. Next base: position 3,834,664 of record NC_035444.2, read on the forward strand.
TTGTTTCGGTTCGGTTTTTTCGGTCCGGATTTTTCGGTTATTTCGTTTACGTTTCGGTTATTTCGGTTTTCTGCAAACCCCTAGCAGCCACTACCCACTAATCAAATATTTTATGTAGATTCTTTTCGAAAGTGTTTTCCACAAAGCTTCAATATATAATCGCAAATAATGTTTCATAGGTGGCCCAATTTGATCGGATGTGATATCGGAATGCTGTAAAAGACGAGAGTAAAGTTGACAGTTTTGGTAGGTAGTGGTGGCTGCAATATTATATTCATGCAGATAAGAGCGTGATTCATGTTTTCCACTGATGAGTTACCAAAGGTAAATCTTTATTTGTCTGTTTGTTTATTCTGGATTAATTACATCATCTTCTTAGACACGACATCAATTTGATATCGATCAAATCATTGTAGGTAATTGTGGATTATCGAAAGTGGGAAACAAATCTGATCTCCTTCTCATTGATATCTCATATTGTATATACTTGCAAAGATAAGTTGGATGACCAGTGGCATTGGTCAACCTTTTTTTAATAGGTCTTTATTTAGGGTAAATTACACTTTTCGTCCTTTATGTTTGTATTAGATTGCAATGGATGACCTTTAATTTCAATAATTACAGTCACAGTCCTTTATTTGGAAAACCCATTACACCCTAGGTCCTTTAGCACAAACCAGGTTAAAATTTTCAGTTAATTATAGCATGGTGTAAGCCCCAACTCAAATTAACGCGATTATAATAACAAACACGCATTTTGTACAAGAATGCAAGCTTTCAAAAACATTTTTCCAAGTTAAACTTCTTACATCGAACACGCATTTTAAAGTGTTTACAATATCCACTTTTTAACTAGAACAAAATAAGGTCATTGCGGAAGCTTCAAAAGTCTTGTGTTCGGTTTTTAATAATTTCTTGTTCTTCACCCGAGAGCACACTATACTCACCTAAATTCAAAACCAACACAAAAGTTAGTTTTGATAGTTAAATAACAAGTTTAAACAAGTCTGGAACACAAAATAAACAAAACTAATAAAATTTCTGAAGTCTGTCGCGGGCCGCGACAGTTTTGACCTCAGCTTTTACGGGCCGCCACAGCCCGTGGCGGGGCGCGACGAACCTTCCTTTCTCCGTCGCGGGGCGCGACGGCCACTTTTCAACATAAAGTTTCTTTTGTTGAGCTGTAAATGCCCGGCTATGTTTTTTTTTGACCAAAACTAAACTTCAAAACATCATAACTTTTATTTTACATATCCGTTTCGCGTGATTCTTTTTCCCACACGTCTGTAATTAAAATATGGATCCATTTACCATCTTTGCTCATATCGAAAATCGGATTATAAGCAAATGGCTTATAAATCCTTATTTTACAAATATCCGACCCGTTTAGTTATATATCATACCATGTATTATTCATCATTATTGGTTTCTAAACATAATTACCCATTCCCCGGGCTTGTCAACATTGGCGTTTCGCTTCCCTCCCATGGTTTGCGCACGCAAAGTGTCATGCTTGTTATCAACATTTCAAGCATGTCTATTTATGCAATTTCAACAAGTTATGATTCCAAACTTTTGACCCAATATCATGGGTTCTTTTAAGAAAAACCCATTTTTGGCTTGTCCGTTCCTCGGCTTACGCATTCATAATTCACATTCAACGAATAACATTCAAGTTACTTCAACATTACCAATTTAAACATTGTTTTGACCCGGTTTGTTTGTATAGTGAGCTTCGTCACTTCAATGACATACCAAATTCACATATAACGCTAATTCAAAGTCAACAAAACTACGATCAACGTTTAAGCATAAAGTAACAAAACTATAGTTACGTACCTTTAGAGCTTTTCCTTCAAGCGCGTATCTGCTCCGGCTTGTCCGCTTGAGGATTCGATTCCTTTGCCTATAGAGTTCAACCAACGACTTGTTTAGAACTCTAATCATATAATATAACGCATAATTCACTATAACATTCAAATATGCGTTTTTGTTCAAAATTTCAACGTTTAGCTTTCTTTTAGGCATTTCAACAAACACCTAAAGGGTATAATTTTACAAAATCAACAATCAAGTTTCGTGACTGGTTATTTAGCCACTTTTAAACATCTTTCTTAAGTTCATATGTCTAGTTTACACATCAACATTCTAGACTTACTGCATGGAGCTCAATAACACTAGATTGATAATCATAATTCTAGTGTTTAACATATTTCTACAAAACCCATTTAACACATAGATGGATGGTTATGAACCTCATATCTATGAACATTAATTCAACAAACTATTGGCTAGGGTTTGCTCCTAGACATGATTTCATCCTAATTTCATCCAAGCATCAATCATGCAAGCTGAATTTTCGATTTCATATGTTCATCAAGAATTCAAGATGAAACTAAATAATGAAATTTGACATACCTTATGATCCCTTCACTTGGGTGATCACTAGATTCAACTTGGTTTTCGATGTTAACTTGATTTCCCCTTTCAATTTGATCAATTCTTGCAAGTAGGGTTTGAGCTTTGAGAGCGTTTTTTGGCTTTGTGGATTATACGAACAGAACACACACAAGTGTGTGTGTTTTGGTGTTTTGTTTATTAATTAAAAACCTTTTTAATTTTTGTCAAGTTTAGTTCCCCCTCCCCCCCACTTGTTCAAGTTTTCATAAAAGGTGTTTTTAACTAAGTTTTCTTATCAGTTCAAGACTTATAATGAACTAGGTTATTTATTCCTAGTTATTTTATCTTGTTCATTACCGACTTCTAATTTATAATATAAAATCTAGATTTTAGGGGTGTTACAAGTCCACCCTCCTTAAAAGGTTTCGTCCCCGAAACTAGTATACATACCAAATAATGTGGGGTAGAGACGTTTCATTTCCTCTTCGGACTCCCATGTAGTGTCTGAACCCTTTCTATGCTCCCATTTGACCTTCACTTGGCCAATCTCCTTGTTCTGCAAGTTTTTAACCTTCTAGTCCTGAATTGTGATCGGTTTCACCGCATAGTTGAGACTGTTATCCACTTCGATATCGTGATAGTGAATATAAGTCGTTTCTTCGGCTAGGCATTTTCGGAGATGTGATACACGGAACGTGCTATGAATTCCTCCCAGTTCCTCCGGTAGTTCAAGGCGGTATGCTACCTTACCAACCCGTTCGATAATTTTAAACGGCCCAATAAACCTTGGGCTTAACTTTCCTCTTTTCCTAAACCGAATGATCCCCTTCCACGGAGATACCTTAAGTATGAGCTTGCCACCAACCTGAAACTCAATCGGTCTCCGTCTTTTGTCCGCGTACGACTTTTGTCAATCTTGAGCCGCCTTCAAATGTGCCTGAACCATATCAATTTTCTCATTATTGGCTCGGAACGATGTCTTTATGGGCAAGTTCACGTGGACCCACCTCACCCCAACACACCAGGGTTCGGCACTTTCTACCATAGAGCATCTCGTACGGAGCCATACCAATACTAGCATGGTAACTGTTGTTATATGAGAATTCGACCAACGGTAGATAAATATCCCAACTACCTCCGAAATCGATGATACACGCTCGTAGCATGTCTTCCAATGTCCGTATTGTTCTTTCACTCTGTCCATCCGTTTGAGGATGGTATGCGGTGCTAATGAACAATTTTGTTCACATTTGCTCTTGGAAATCACGCCAAAAGTTTGAAGTAAACCGGGTATCCCTGTCAGACACAATGGATAACGGTACTCCGTGGCGTGCCACTATCTCATTAGTATACACCTCCGACATCTTTTGACGTATATGTCTCACGTATTGGAATAAAGTGAGCACTTTTCGTCAGTCTATCTACAACCACCCATATAGCATCAAATCCGCGGTTCGTCTTTGGTAGTTTGGTCAATAGGTCCATTGTGATATGTTCCCATTTCCAAACCGGAATATCCAACGGTTTAAGTTTACCCTATGGCTTTTGGTGCTCTGGTTTGACTTTAAGACACGTCAAGCATTTCTCCACGTACTTTACTACGTCTTTTTTCATTCCGGGCCACCAATAATTTTGCTTCAAGTCGTTATACATCTTGGTTGCCCCCGGATGAATAGAATAACGGGATTTGTGAGCTTCGTCAAGCAGAAGCTTTTTAACCCCACACAAATTAGGAACCTACGTCCTTCTGAAGCGAGTTTTTAACCCGTTGTTATCACCTACTAAATCTTTCAGTTGGCCAACTATTCGTTCCTTCATCCAGTTCTCCACTTTAACTGCTTCCACTTGTGCTTCTCGGATTCGTTCAAGTAAACCCAATGTCACAATGAGCTGCATCGATCGCACCCGTATAGGAGCATAATCTGCCTTTCGGCTCAATGCATCCACCACTACATTGGCTTTCCCAGGGTGGTAATGTATTTCATAATCATTGATGCGTGTGTAGTGTAATATATTTTAGGTGTATATTTTAATCCCTTTTTACACTTTATGTAGCCATGTTTTAAATTTATAAAACACGATATTTACTAACACTAAACACACATATGGGCAAGTGTACCCATCGTGGACGTAGTATAGTGTTGGTAAGATACCGAGGTCGTCCAAGGACACAAGTGCTTTTAGTACCGGTTTATCCTCAACATCTAATCGAATTAAAAAGTTAGAAAAAGGTTTTAAACTAGAAAAATAAAACTAACTAAAATGCAGAAAAATAAAATAAAAATAAAAATAGATAGACAACATGAATCACTTGGATCCGACTCGTGTGTAGTGTAACCTTTGATTATTTCCGCACTTTTGCACATTTTAAGAGATTATCTTAGTTATTGTAGTAGGCCCCTCTTTTGAAGGTGACGTTACCCTCAACCCAGTAGTTTGAGTCAGCAAGGATACAATCCTAAAGGGTCGGATTATTGAAAGATAATTAATTAAGTTATTAATGCATAATGTGGTAGGCCCCTCTTTTGAAGGTGACGTTACCCTCGGCTAAGTAGTCTGAGTCAGCAGTGATACAGTCCTAAGTAGCCGGGTTAAAGTTTTAATAGTAGTTTAACTTATGAGGGGTTCAAAGAGTTTGGACCCCCGCCATCCAATACCGGTGGGTATTGAAGGAGGTCCTACTAAATTTGACCCAGGTCCTTTGTAGGATCTATACACTAAACAATGGCAAGACTCTTACCAAACCGTTTCCTTAAACCCGACCAGGTACCCAACATATCTCCATATAGACCGTGGAGATATGAATGGTGAAAATCTTTTATTTTATACAGACAGTAAAATAATGCCAAGACACCACGGACAAACGATAAGGAAGAATCACCTTCAACATAAGAAACTAGTTATTAAAGTCATTAATACATAACCAAATAAAAAGTGCGAAAAAATTAAAAATAAAAAGTATTACACTAAACACTTGTCTTCACCAAGTGATGTAAGAGACTTAGGCAAACATGGCCTTTGATTGTCAAGAACTCTTACGATCAATCTTGGATCCCGAGACGACTCACACACTCTATGATGGACAATGGATGATGGTGTTGGGATGGTGGTGGGTGAAGTGTAAGAGAGGTGGTGTGCCAAGGGATGAGTTGCAAGTGATCCAAGCACTCCTATTTATAGGCTGAACAGAAGCTCGGGCACAGTCCCGTGTCCATCCTTCTCTCTTTCTTCATTAACTGCAGTTTGTCTGCATTAGTTGAGCACGCCCCCGTGTCCGCTGAGCACGACCCCGTGTGCAGAAGCGTATCTATACTATCAAGATTTTCGTGGATTCTGCGAATCTTATAGTTGACCACGACCCCGGTTCCGCTGAGCACGTCCCCGTGGTGGGCGATAGAAGCTTCTACAACTTTGTCTTTTCTGCTGACACTTGGGCACGCCCCCGTGCTCATTGAGCACTGGGCGTGTTCAGCCTTCTGTTTTCTTGTTTTACTTGGGAAGATGTTGTCGGGGGGTCGGGCATGCCACGTTTGTTCCTTTTCTTGTATTTATGTTAGATTTAGCTACCTTTTTGCTTCTTTTGTTCATTTGAGCTCATTTAATCCTGAAAATACAAAAGGAAGACAAAAACACACTTTTTCCAACATTAGTACTACAAAAGGGTTAGTTTTATGCCACAATTGATGTAATTTATATGTTGCATTTTGTACACATCAAGTACCTCCACACTTGAATCTTTGCTTGTCCTTATGCAAAACTCTTTATAATGTGGCTTTTTTCACTCCCAAATGGAATGGGTAGAAGAGAAGGTTTTTGGGCTTATCATAGAGTGTCGGGATTTCCAAGATTCTTTATTAAGTTTTATTTTTATTTATTTACAATCCTATTCTTTATGATTTATTAAAAATGTTTCATAAGATAAATTACTTGTTAGGGCATAACATTCCTTTTTAAAATTCCATTTATATACAAGTTCACATACCTCACGGGGGATCACTCAACACTCGGCCGAAGGTGTATTTTCAGTGAATCACTCGAGAGCGACATGGAACTTATTCCTACCATAAGCTTGCCAAGCAATCAATCATCCTCCTTTTTAACTATACACCTTTGTAAATATCAAGAGGTCTTTTGGGTGAAGGGTTAGGCTTGGGCTAAAGGTGGGTGGTTGGGTTAGTGGTTAGTAAAAGGGCGAAAAGCGTAAAAAAGCGCCGGTTTTCATAAGACTCGAAACTTTTTGGTTTGATGAAGCATTTCTTTCAAACAAAGTTGTGTTTGATAAACTTGTTTGTTTATTTCTTTGACTTCATCCTCAATTTTTTTAGTCATAAGAAAAACCGAGCTTTGTTACTAAAATAAAGGGTTTAAAATGAAAAAAAGGTTTAGGTGGCTAAAGGGTTTTTGAATTGGGTTAAGAAATGAAAAGGTTTAGGCTCAAAGGGGTTAACTAGGGGGATTTTGGGTAGGTGGTAAAAAAAAAAGAAAAAATAATGGTGTAGAAATTAAAAGGGTTAGTCCTAATGCCTCCATCATTTACTTACTCGGTTTTAAGTTGGTAAGGACCGGGAATGTATCGTCGTGGCAAGTTCTAGAGTTGTAAGAACCAAGCGGCTATTCACACAAGAAACGAAAAAATGAGAATTTAGTTTAAAGATATGTATTTGTATGCTCAAAAAGGCTCAAAACTCACTTTTGTGGGAATGGGTTTTTATGTGATCAAGTATAGATAATCAAATTTTAACTAAGTTTGTCATGCCGTTTCATAATTTTCTTATGTTGGTTCTTTTTATCACGACGCTATCGGTTATAAATTTGTAAAAATATAACCTTTTTAGAATTTTGAAATTCCCAACTTAAACCTAGACAAGTAAAAAAAATTGAAAATTTTTGAAAAAATTTGGGGTGATTAGCGGTTCCAATAGAGTTTTGTGTAAGGCTTGTTAATTAGGACTTGCAAGATTCAAAGTTTTAGCATCCCCCCCCCCCACACTAAAATTACACATTGTCCTCAATGTGTCCCAAAAATAAGTTTTTAGGTTGATTGAATGTGTAAAAAGGTGTTAAAAAGAAAAATTTTATGTTACTGGGCTTCTGGACACGGCCCCGTGGTGTCCGGGCACGGCTCCATGTTCAAGTGCCAGTAACAAAAGTTTTTAAAGAGAAACAGAAGCCTGGACACGGGGACGTATTCAGTGAGCACGCCCCGTGTCCAGTTACCTGAACTGCGCATTTTCTGTAGATTGTACAGCACGGGGCCATGTTGGGTGGGCACGACCTGTGCCAAACTTGCTGTAATGAAGAAATTTTGTTGGGAAGCTCTGTTTTCGTGCATGGGGCGCTGGTGCAAGTTTCCCTTGTTATCCTTCACCATCTAGAGTGTGTTTTATCCTTTACAACATCATCCAAACACCAAATTAACTAAAACCAACATTTCATTTAAGTCATAGAGAGAATAACATAATATTCCTAGAAAATTAAAAATAAAGAAGAAGAAAGAGAAAGATAAGAGTTAAACTAGATAGGTCAAGTGGTGCATAAAATCATTCTAAGGAGTTCTACTTTTACATTAAGAACCAAAATTCCGAGAATAACTTTCCGGTATCTAAAAGCTTGGTAGAACTCCGGCCGAGGGGTGTTCCTAGATGTTGTTAAAGCCATTCTTCTATCTCTCCCGGGAGGAAGAAGGCGGCTTCATTCTCCTCAACATCTTGTGGAGGGGGAGTGACACCAACCGGAACTCCTAGTTGTATATCACGAGGAGGCCCCGGGTGCATGGTGTACCATTCGGCTGGTATGATGACTTCGGGCACCACGTTCCATGCCCTTTGGGTAATGACCGGTACCAAAGGAGGATAGGCGAGAATGTTCAACCTTTGGTGCAAAAGGTTGACCTCTCAGAGACACCCTTCTAGTCCCACTGTTAAGTGATTAATACGGTCGACCAACGCTTCTTCCACCCCCGTCATTTCATCAATAGCCTCTCTTAAAGCGTAAACATAGTTTACAAGGGAGTCTTCTACCGTTGATGATCTCCTTCCCTGTCGGTTGTTTCTTGATTGTGACGAAGATGTTCCGCTAATTCTGCTCGCCATTCTGAGAAAACAGACCGAAAAGGGTTCAACTTTTATGGAACAGTACCTCGGACACGGCCCCATGTTGAGTTGTCTGTAGGTTTTTAGAGCAAGGAATCTTGGAGTTTTAAATTATTTTTCCACTTGTAAGTTATTGTTAAGCATGAATAATTTAAAACAAAGTTGCATAACTTATTTTAAACAAGATCCCTTGAATAATAACCTTACAAACATTATAATAAAGCTTGGAATCATGGAGATTTCAAGCTTTAGTGGAGGTATTAAATGCAAATTGAAGAAGAAGGCAATGAACAAAAGTGGAAAAGACAAGATTATTGTTGAGAACCTTCTTTAGAATATACCTAGGATGGTATGAGTGAAGATTTCAGCAGATCTTTGTCTTTGGAGTGGTCCAAATGAGCAGGAATCTTACTGCATTTATAGAAAACGACAGCACGCTGCACACGGCCCCGTGTGCAGATAGAATCCTGACACATTTTGTCCGTATTCTGATGAAAATCAGAAAGGAATCTTTCAGTGGACACGGGGGCGTGTTGACCTGGACACGGTCCCGTGTCTAGAAGCTGTCTCAAGGACTTTACATTTTCTAAGGAATTTATCTTGATCGGGCGACTCCTTACTTGATGGGACAACCCCAAAGTGCCTAAGATACCTTAATTGCTCTAGATTAAGACGAGAACGCAAGAGGTTGTCGGTGAGGGTGATTCCTATGCTAAATGTAGGTGGACAAGTCCAACCCTTTCCCGGGCTCTTGTTAAAGAAGGTGTATGCCGAATCACTCAGGTCTATGTATGCACCGAACGAAGTCGATGGAGAGTCCTTCACGGCACAATCGGCGTAGGGACGACTATCGATCAAGTCCTCGCTAGAGTTGGAGGTAATATTGGGAACATCGGAGTTGTTTGAATGCGATCTCAACAATTCTTCTTGTGTATCGTCTTGAGATGAATTAATAAAATCCATCCTAAGTTCTTTTAACCAATTAAGAATTAGATCTTCTAATTGAAATAGTTCATCAAGAAGCATTTCTCCTAGAAGGTCCGGTTGAGCGCATTCGAGGGAGAGATAGGGATTATTTTTACTTTCGCCCCTCTTAAGGCTACACGAAAACAATGGGTCTATATAGTGGGGCTTATAATATAGAAAATAACATTCTAATTCTTTATGAGAGCCTCCACATATTTGACACCACGTACCATAAGAGTGCCGAAAGTAAAAAGTATCAGTATCACTCATGGTTATGTCAGAAATTACCAACCGTCGGGATCTTACGGTTCTGTTTTCAGTAACTGGATCTTGGGCACGGGGGCGTGTTGAGTGGGCACGGCCCCGTGTTCAGCTTACTGTCTGACTTAAAATAGGATTGCCAGTTCAAATGATTGGGCACGGGGCGTGTTCAGCAGGCACGTCCCATGCTGAGTTCTGCAGAAGCTGAAAAATTAAGAAAAATCCTAAAAAATAGAAAATTTAGAAAAACGATTAGGCCGTTGATTCCTAACTTTCTTAAAATCCTTGTGTCCCCGGCAACGGCGTAAAAACTTGATGCGTATGTAGTGTAATATATTTTAGGTGTATATTTTAAGCCCTTTTTACACTTTATCTAGCCAAGTTTTAAATTTATAAAACACGATATTTACTAACACTAAACACACATATGGGCAACTGCACCCATCGTGGACGTAGTATAGTGTTGGTAAGATACCGAGGTCGTCCAAGGACACAAGAGCTTTTAGTGCCGGTTTATCCTTAACATCTAATCAAATTAAAAAGTTAGAAAAAAGGTTTTAAACTAGAAAAATAAAACTAACTAAAGTGTTGAAAAATAAAATAAAAATAAAAACAGATAGACAAGATGAATCACTTGGATCCGTCTCGTGTGTAGTGTAACCTTGGATTATTTCCGCACTTTTGCACATTTTAAGAGATTATCTTAGTTATTGTAGTAGGCCCCTCTTTTGAAGGTGACGTTACCCTCAACCCAGTAGTTTGAGTCAGCAAGGATACAATCCTAAAGGGTCGGATTATTGAAAGATAATTAATTAAGTTATTAATGCATAATGTGGTAGGCCCCTCTTTTGAAGGTGACGTTACCCTCGGCTAAGTAGTCTGAGTCAGCAGGGATACAGTCCTAAGTAGTCGGGTTAAAGTTTTAATAGTAGTTTAACTTATGAGGGGATCAAAGAGTTTGGACCCCCGCCATCCAATACCGGTGGGTATTGAAGGAGGTCCTACTAAATTTGACCCAGGTCCTTTGCAGGATTTATACACAGAACAATGGCAAGACTCTTACCAAACCGTTCCCTTAACCCCCGACCAGGTACCCAACATATCTCCATATAGACCGTGGAGATATGAATGGTGAAAATCTTTTATTTCATATATACAGTAAAATAATGCCAAGAAACCACGGACAAACGATAAGGAAGAATCACCTTCAACATAAGAAACTAGTTATTAAAGTTATTAATACATAACCAAATAAAAATTGTGAAAAGATTAAAAATAAAAAGTATTACACTAAACACTTGTCTTCACCAAGTGATGTAAGAGACTTAGGCAAACATGGCCTTTGATTGTCAAGAACTCTTACGATCAATCTTAGATCCCGAGACGAGTCACACACTATATGATGGACAATGGATGATGGTGGTGGGTGGTGGGTGAAGTGTGAGAGAGGTGGTGTGCCAAGGGATGAGTTGCAAGTGATCTAAGCACTCCTATTTATATGCTGAACAGAAGCTCGGGCACGGCCCCGTGTCCATCCTTCTCTCTTTCTTCATTAACTGCAGTTTGTCTGCATTAGTTGACCACGCCCCCGTGTCCGCTGAGCACGACCCCGTGTGCAGAAGCGTATCTGTACTATCAAAATTTGCCTGGATTCTGCGAATCTTATAGTTGACCACGGCCCCGTGTACGCTGAGCACGACCCCGTGGTGGGCGATAGAAGCTTCTACAACTTTGTCTTTTCTGCTGACACTTGGGCACGCCCCCGTGCTCATTGAGCACGGGGCGTGTTCAGCCTTCTGTTTTCTTGTTTTGCTTGGGAAGATGCTGTCGGGGGGTCGGGCATGTCACGTTTGTTCCTTTTCTAGTATTTATGTTAGATTTAGCTACCTTTTTGCTTCTTTTGTTCATTTGAGCTCATTTAATCCTGAAAATACAAAAGGAAGACAAAAACACACTCTTTCCAACATTAGTACTACAAAAGGGTTAGTTTTATGCCACAATTGATGTAATTCATATGTTGCATTTTGTACACATCAGTCATAATCTTTCACCTTTTCCAACCACCGCCTCTATCTCATGTTCAACTCCTTCTGATCAAAGAAGTAAAACTCTTGTGGTCGGTATATATAGTACACTTCACCCCGTACAAATTGTGCCTCCATATTTTTAAAGCAAATATCACTGCCGCCAATTCAAGATCGTGCGTAAGGTATTTCTTTTCGTGAGTTTTCAGTTGTCTCGAGGCATAGGCTATAACCTTGCCTCGCTGCATCAAAACACACTCAAGTCCCGAATGTGACGCGTCTGAGTAAACTACCATATCATCGACTATGTCCGTCAACGTTAATACCGGAGTGTGGGTTAAGTTTTCCTTGAGCGTTTGGAACACTTTCTCTTGTTCAACGCCCCATACAAACCTTTCCTCCTTGAGAGTTAATTTGGTTAACGGCGAAGCGATCTTGGAGAAATATTGTATGAATCTCCTATAGTATCTCGCAAGTCCTAAGAAGCTTCTTATTTCCGAAGGATTCTTCGGAGGGTTCCACTTTGACATTGCTTCTATTTTTTACGGATCTACTAACACCCCGTCAGCACTAATGATGTCCCCGAGAAATTGCACCTCTCGTAACCGAAGGCACATTTCGAGAACTTTGTATAAAGCTTTTCCCGTCTGAGTGTTTCTAATACTTCGCGTAGATGACACGTGTGATCAACTTCATTCTTCGAATACACCAAGATGTCGTCGATGAACACTATCACCGACTTATCCAACATCGGTTTGCAAACCCGGTTCATGAGGTCCATGAAATCCGCGGGTCCGTTTGTCAACCCGAAGGACATCACGAGGAACTCGTAATGTCCGTACCGTGTACGAAAGGCCATCTTTGGTATATCTTCCTCATTGACCTTTAACTGATGATACCCCTATCTAAGGTCAATTTTGGAAAACCAAGTCGCGCCTTGTAGTTGGTCAAATAAACTGTCAATTCTCGGGAGCGGGTATCGGTTTTTCACCGTGAGTTTGTTTAACTCCCGGTAATCGACACACATTCGCATGCTCCTGTCCTTCTTCTTCACGAACAACACCGGTGCGCCCCACAGAGACACACTCGGCCTTATGAACCCCTTGTTAAGCAGTCTTGAATCTAAGACATCAACTCTTGTAGTTCCGATGGCGCGAGCCGATACGGCGCCTTAGCTACGGATTTTGCACCCCAAACCAATTCGATTCTGAATTCTACTTCCTGTTCTGGTGGTATTCTCGGTAAGTCTTCCCGAAACACGTCTTCATAATCGCATACCATCGGTACGTCTCCAATCTTCGGCGACTCTTTCTCCGGTTCGCATGCATATATCATAAACGCCTTACATCCACGCCTTATAAGCTTATGAGCTTTTAACATCGAACACACTTCGGGATTACCCCCTTTTTCACCATAAATAGTAACGTGTTTTCCGCTCAGAGACGTTAGTTTTATCTCCTTACGGAAGCACACGACCTTCCCGTGATGTCGGGATAACCAATCCATCCTGACAACCACTTGAAATTCTCCCATCGACATCGGAATTAAGTCTATTGAGTATTCTTCACCATCGATACTCAATTTGCAGTTTTAGCATACGTCACATACTATAAAGCTTTTGTTATCACCTATCTCGACTTCTAAGGGCATAAGTAATTTTGTTAAAAAGAATGAAAGATGTTGAATAAATCCATGTGAAATAAAGGATTTATTCGCACCCGTATCAAACAATACACGTGCGGTAATTGAGTTTATAACAAGTATACCTGAGACCACATCGGGTTCTGTCTTTGCTTCACCTGCGGTTAGGTGAAAAGATCTGGCCCTTGCCTTTTGTGCCTCTGTCTGTGTATCCTTCACGTCTTTCTTCCTGACCAACTCCGGGCATTCAGATTTCTTGTGGCCCGGTTCGTAGCATTTATAACAGACCGAGACTTTTCCTCGGCATAATGAAGTCGTATGCCTAGTCTTCCCACATATAGGGCATGGTTTATCCTTGAAGCAACACTCGCCTTTATGACCTTTCTCGCAGATTTTACAACTTGGCGACCCGCTTTTCACATCTAACTTCTTTGCTAATTCAGTCATCCGTGCTTTCTTTGTAGGGCTTGGATTAACATCTTGTGCCCTTCGTTCACCCCGCTCAATTTGCTTTTTCAGTTCAATCTCTCGTTCCCGAGCAGTGTTTATGATCTCGGTGAGAGTCTCATATTTTGTGGGAGTCATGAACTCCCGATATTCGGCACTGAACATATTGTAGTAGTAATATCTCTTCTGTTCTTCAGTCGTCACTAACTCATCACATAATCTTTGCTTGTCAGGGAAGATACCCGTGATCTTGTCTATTGATTCACCCCTTTGTCTCAGTTGGATGAACTCTTCCTTGATTCTGTTAATAACGCCTTGGGACTGTGATGTTTAAGGAACAATGCCTTAAACTCATCCCATGTCATAATCTTTGCCGCTTCAATCCCAACCTCCTTTTTCTTATTATCCCACCAGTCTTTCGCATGACCTCTTAACTGACCTGTACCGTAAGCTACGAAGCCACTTGCATCACAACGGGTCCTTTCAAACACTCCTTCCCTGTCACTCATCCATCATTGACATATTATCGGATCTACCTCCCCGTTGTAGATTAGAGGCTTACAAGCCATGAATTTATTATACGGGCAAGCCTTTCGCTCCCCCGACTTTTCCTTTGTTTGGTTGACATTATCCTCCAACCTTTTGATTTGTTCTTCTACTACCGTAAGCACGGTGTTTTAGATCTTGTCTATAAACCCGGATAGACTATTCTCGATTGCCTTTCCAACCTCTTCGGCAATCACTTTTCTCATCTGTTCGGTGACTATCGGCACCGCATCATCATTACCTCCATCAGCCATCTTGAATCTAAAATGTTTATATTAATTGTTAAACATTTCATTCTACATCATTTGCATCTTTTGCTTTGGTTTAGCCAAGTTCACAACTTGCTAAAACCATTCATGTTTGGTGCACTTTACGGGTTTGAGTGTATTACGCACTCTTCCCATGCACATCTAATCGTATTCCTTTTCTAATGCTTTATTAAAATTTACTAAAATAATTAGTTCTTACCGGATGTTTGATCAAACTTCGAACCGAACACACTTTGTCAACAACCTGGAGCTCTGATTACCAACTTGTAAGACCCAACTCAAATTAACGCGATTATAATAACAAACACGCATTTTATACAAAAATGCAAGCTTTCAAAAACATTTTTCCAAGTTAAACTTCTTACATGATTAAAACATTCCAAAATATAATTTAAAGTGTTTACAATATCCACTTTTTAACTAGAACAAGATAAGGTCATTGCGGAAGCTTCAAAAGTCTTGTGTTCGATTCTTGACAATTTCTTGATCTTCACCCGGGAGCACACTACACTCACCTAAATTCAAAACCAACACAAAAGTTAGTTTTGATAGTTAAATAACAAGTTTAAACAAGTCTGGAACACAAAATAAACACAACTAATAAAATTTCTGAAGTCGGTCGCGGGCTGCGACAGTTTTGACCTCAGCTTTCGCGGGCCACCACAGCCCGTGGCGGGGGGCGACAAACCTTCCTTTCTCCGTCGCGGGGCGCGACGGCCACTTTTCAATAGAAAGTTTCTTTTGTTGAGTTGTAAATGCCCAGCTGTGTTTTTTTGACCAAAACTAAACTTCTAAAGATCATGACTTTTATTTTACATATCCGTTTCGCGTGATTCTTTTTCCCACACGTCCGTAATAAAAATACAAATCGATTTACCATCTTTTCTCGTATCGAAAACCGGATTATAAGTAAATGGCTTATAAATCCTTATTTTACAAATATCCGACCCGTTTAGTTATATATCATACCATGTATTATTCATCATTATTGGTTTCTAAACATAATTTCCCATTCCCCGGGCTTGTCAACATTGACGTTTCGCTTCCCTCCCATGGTTTGCGCACGCAATGTGTCATGCTTGTTATCAACGTTTCAAGCATGTCTATTTATGCAATTTCAACAAGTTATGATTCCAAACTTTTGACCCAATATCATGGGTTCTTTTAAGAAAAATCAATTTTTGGCATGTCCGTTCCTCGGCTTACGCATTCATAATTCACATTCAATGAGTGACATTCAAGTCACTTCAACATTACCAATTTAAACATTGTTTTGACCCGTTTAGTTGTCTAATGGAAACCACCATTTCAATGACATACCAGACTTATTTTAACCAATATTTTGACCCGTTTTGTTTGTCTAGTGAGCTTCGTCACTTCAACGACATACCAAATTCACATATAACGCTAATTCAAAGTCAACAAAACTACGATCAATGTTTAAGCAAAATGTAACAAAACCATAGTTACGTACCTTTAGAGCTTTTCCTTCAAGGGCGTATCCACTCCGGCTTGTCCGCTTAAGGATTCGAGTTCTTTGCCAATAGAGTTCAACCAACGACTCGTTTAGAACCCTAATCATATCATATAACGCATAATTCGCTATAACATTCAAATATGTGTTTTTGTTCAAAATTTCAACGTTTAGCTTTCTTTTAGGCATTTCAACAAAACCTAAAGGGCATAATTTTACAAAATCAACAATCAATTTCATGACTAGTTATTTAGCCACTTTTAAACATCTTTCTTAAGTTCATATGTCTAGTTTACACATCAACATTCTAGACTTACTTCATGGAGCTCAATTACACTAGATTGATAATCATAATTCTAGTGTTCAACATATTAATACAAAACCCATTTAACACATAGATGGATGGTTATGAACCTCATATCTATGAACATTAATTCAACAAACTATTGGCTAGGGTTTGCTCCTAGACATGATTTCATCCTAATTTCATCCAAGCATCAATCATGCAAGCTGAATTTTTGATTTCATATGTTCATCAAGAATTCAAGATGGAACTAAATAATAAAATTTGACATACCTTATGATCCCTTCACTTGGGTGATCACTAGATTCAACTTGGTTTTCGATTTTAACTTGATTTCCCCTTTCAATTTGATCAATTCTTGCAAGTAGGGTTTGAGCTTTGAGAGCCCTTTTTGGCTCTGTGGATTATACGACCAGAACACACACAAGTGTGTGTGTTTTGGTGTTTTATTCATTAACTAAAATCCTTTTTAATTTTTGTCAAGTTTAGTCCCCCCCCACTTGTTCAAGTTTTCATAAAGGTGTTTTTAACCAAGTTTTCTTATCACTTCAAAACTTATGAATAATTAGGTTATTTATTCCTAGTTATTTTATCTTGTTCGTTATTACCGACTTCTAATTTATAATATAAAATCTATATTTCGGGATGTTACAATGTGCATGGCACATGAGGGTATGTTAGTAATTTTACTATTATATATAAAAAATCTTTTTATTTCTTCAAAACCATTAAATTGCTCATCTTCAAAACCGCATCCTCAACAACAAACACTTAAACCAGATTTAGTCCCAATTTAAAGTCTTGTCTTACAAAACCCATTTCAAGATCAATAATTTGCAACCCACAGAAATCGGTGGGACCAGCTGCCACAACATAAGATGACAAAGATAATAGAGAATCAATAGCTCTGAATAGGTCAAAGTAGTTGACTTTCTTTGCAAAGACCAATCAAAAGATGTAATCTTGCTACCATGAGAAATATGAACTGGCCCATAAGGTGTTGCAGCGATTGTAGAAGGTGAATCTCTCCCACTGAGTGGCAAAATCATTGACTTTTCAAGATCAAAAGGCTCAATCTAAAATGGATTTGACTGAGATTGGACAAGAAGATGGCAAATTCTTGAATCTCAAAGCTTTTGGCTTTAGATGGCAAATTCCCACTTCTTAAAAGGGATAAGATAATAGAAAACAATTCAGGGTCTCTGTCAATAAAATGGATTCTGTTCGGTTGTTCAGAAGAATTGAAGAGATTGGAGAAAAGGGTGTTGGTGCCAGCTAGGGTTAGGGTTTGTATAGTGGTTTGAAAGATTTGACCATCCCCATCAATGGTGACAACATTTGGTTTGTTGAAATCGTTTGATTTAGGGTTGAGTAGTGAAATTGGTGGCATGTTTTTTCAAGAATTTGGGGGAAAGATTGAGAACAAAGAATGGTTTTTTAAAGATGGGGTCAACAAACAAATGTGGTAATGGTTTGTTTTTATCTAGGATTTTTATCTCGGGCAATGGTATGTCTATCGGTTCCGTCAATCACCTATCATGGTTGAGAAAATGCTCATGACATGGTTTAGAACTGTTATTATATGTTAAATAAGTGTACATCCTTAGTTTGAAAGTCCATCCTTATGAAAGGGATTGCATGTTGGTAAGGATGGACATCTCATATAAATAGGGAGCTAGTCTTAACATTTTAGAACTTTTGCTCATTTTGGAGAAGTTAGAGAGAGAAACTATCTCCAAGTTGATTCAAGCTGGTGTAACTTTCAGATCTGAAATATAAGTTCAGGTTGGTGTTCGACGTAAGTTTCTTCTTCAAATAAATCGGGCCATATATAATACGTTTCTATGCTTATTTTTATGTACATCTTCAGCTTATCTACGTTTTGACGTAAATTTTTTTTAGAAACGATTCATGTCTTCAATGCACAAATCCGAGTTACTTTACATTTGGACCTGCCGCATCACGCGTGGAAATTTATTAGTTTATAATACAATAGTGGAGAGCCTATTTTATGGGATATTTACAATAAATATAATACGAATTTACGCCCATTTTATGGGTGTGAGTGCAGTATATCTATCATCGTGGTTGAGAAAATGTTCAAGACATGGTTTAGAACTGTTATTATATGTTAAATAAATGTACATCCTTAGTTTAAAAGTCCATCCTTATGAAAGGGATTTCATGTTGGTAAGGATGGACATCTCTTATAAATAGGGAGCTAATCTTAACATTTTAGAACTTTTGCTCATTTTGGAGAAGTTAGAGAGAGAAACTATCTCCAAGTTGATTCAAGGTGGTGTATCTTTCAGAGATCGATCTCTGAAATATAAGTTCATGTTGATACATATTATGTGGTCACGACTCGACTCGGTTCGACTTGGCTCTGATACCACTTGTAGGTCCGGCTAGGAGGATCTAGTCGCCTAATTCTTGTATACTAACCAACCCGGTTGTGCGGAAGATGTGGAAATCAAAGAAGAGGACATACCTCTTGAGAATCATATTCTATGTGATCCTCCTGCAAAACCCGCTAAGACTGTTGAAATCAAGTCCTCGTCTGCAAACGAGTCGGAGAGTGTGAATTTGCTGTACACTCTTGTTGGTGATGATAAAATTTATTCAGACAAAGATTTCCCTATTAAGAATGTTAATCAATCCTTAATCAGTAAAGTCTTTGAAATTCGACAACTAAGTTTTTGGGAAAGACAGGACCACATGTTACAGTTACACAGTGCCCTCCTATTCCAAAGGCCGAAATTCGAAAACAATTTGGCAATAAGAAATTACCAACAGTGCCAAAACAGCAAAATCACACCAATCAAAAAGGAAAATCACCGGCTCAAGGTCAAAAGAAGCCAAATCAGAAAAAGAACAAGGATGTGAACTTTGTGAAATCAACGGGAACGGACAAAATTGAAACGTTTGAAAACAAGTCTAACTTAGATTTTGTTAAGAAAGAAACTGTACAGAAAAGAAATGAATCAAACAGTTCGAAACCTAGTACCTCGGGATCACAAAGTTCATCATCATCGGCTAGACGATCACATGATACTTCGGGGTTTGTTGAACGAAGATCATGTTTTGAATGTGGTACAATTGGACATATAATTCGAAATTGTCCATATCTTCATAAACAAAAAGAGAAGGTTGATGTTCCCCGTGACCAAACTGACCGTAAGCGATCTGTTTCTGTAAAACAAGATCCCCGCCTTGTAAAAGAAAGGGAAAAGAAACAGAGACGCCAACAGGTCAAGAAAATCGAAAAGGCGATTAAAACCGATGTGGTTAACAAAACATATGTTTCTGTAAAACCAGAAAATTCAAAAACTTCAGACAACCATGAAGTTAAAATTTTAAAGAATAACACTGGTAAAACAAAACAGACCTGGAAACCAAAAACGGTTACTGAATCAGGGGGACCATCACAATTTACGAATCATCAAAGAAAAGAAGTTATTGTTGTTGATGAAAATGGAAGACCCAAGACCACAATGGCTTGGGTCCCCATCTCCAACTAATTGATTGAGTTCATGTGCAGGGTGTTCCAGGAGGAACTATCAGTAGTCATTGGATTGTTGATAGTGGGGCATCCAGGCACATGACAGGCGACATGAAGCTTTTCTACGACGTCAAATCTATTAGAGGAGGTTATGTTGCTTTTGCTGGAGATAAGGGTGGTTATATTACGGGTGAAGGAATGATATCCAACGGGATTGTCAGCTTTGATAAGATCAACTTTGTGCAACAACTTGATCACAATCTTCTTAGTGTTTCTCAAATCTGTGATAAGCAGTTCTCAATACACTTTGATGCTAATGGATGTTATGTGCTGAAGCCCGGCTTCAAAATTCCAAAAGAATGGATTCTCTTGTCTGCTCCAAGGATAAATGATTTGTACGTCCTTGATATGAGCCAGGCTATCACAACGTCTGCACAAGCAACATGTTTCGTTTCCAAAGCCACAGAAAAAGACTCAATCTCTTGGCACAGACGAATGGGTCACATTCACTTACGCAAAATGAATCATTTGGTTTCAAATGAATTGGTGAATGGTGTTCCTCTTAAAAACTTCCATCTTCAAGACGTCTGTGTTTCGTGCCAGAAAGGAAAACAAACGAAAAAGAAGCACCCTACTAAGAAGATCAACACGGTGGCAGTTCCTGTTGAACGTTTGCACATGGATTTGTTCGGTCCTGTCAAGCACAAGAGTATTCGGAATGATCAATACTGCCTCGTGATTACTGATGATTATTCAAGATTTTCTTGGGTGGCGTTCATGGCACACAAGAGTGAAACCTTTGGTATTATCAAAAACTTGATCATTCAGATTGAGAATTTGTATAAGTTGAAGGTTAGGCGGATACGTAGCGACAATGGTACTGAATTTAAAAATCATGCCATGGCGGAGTTTTGCACTTCAAAAGGTATTCTTCACGAATTTAGTGCAGCTTATACTCCTCAACAGAATGGCGTTGCTGAACGTAAGAACCGCACATTGATCGAGACTGCTAGGACAATGTTGGTAGAGTCGCAGTTGCCCATTCCATTCTGGACTGAAGCTGTGGCCTCTGCATGTTACACGTTGAACCGAGTCCTTACAGTCAAAAGGCACAACAAGACCTGCTTTAAGCTTCTTCACAAACAGAAACCAGATTTGTCTTATCTTGAACCGTTTGGAGCTCCGTCCACAATGATCGATCCTAATGGAAAGTTTGGGGCAAAAGCAATTGAGGGATACTTTCTTGGGTATGCCACCCCGAACTTAAGAGTCTGGAATCTAGAGACAAAATGGGTCGAGGAATGGTCTGAAGTCAGAGTACAAAGGCACACATTGCCAGTCAAATGTCCTGGTCAGCCTTGGATGTTTGAGTACGATGACTTTTTCAATTCGATCAATGTTGAAGCCATTGAAGAAAGTGCTGCGGCAAGGATGTTTTTCGAGAGTGACAATGCAACAGTTTCACCGGTGGTTCGTCCAATTCTTGTCAATCAAGAACCATCTTCGGTGAACAATAATACTCTCGACAATGAGGATTTTCACGATGCTGCCGAATTGAACGAATCTTCAGAGGATGATGAATTCCTAGATGCAGATCAAGAAGTTCCAACAACAGCAGTTCATGGTACTTCAGAGGGTACTCCTCCAGTGGATGCCCCTAGAACAGCTGAAGCTACTGCATCATCCTCTTCGTCAATTCCAAGCATTGATTTAGTTGTTGATCTCAATCTCAACAATCTGGGTATAAATATTCCAGTTCGAGATAATCCTGAAACAAGAATTCATAATACCCATCCTCAACAAAACATCATCGGAAATGTGCAAAGTGGCATTCAAACAGGAAACATGTTGCGGAACAACAACAATGCAGGCTTGTATGCAGTGATTCGAGAATCCGGGCAACAAAATGATTGGTCTTTCGCGTGTTATGTCTCACAGGAAGAACCAAGAACTTGGAAAGAAGCCATGAAAGATAACTCGTGGGTGGAAGCAATGCAGGAAGAATTGCAGCAATTCTAGAAGCTTGGTGTCTGGAAACTCGTAGAGAAACCTGCTGGCTACAAGAAGATTGGTACCCGTTGGGTGTTTAAATGCAAAAAGGATGACCGCGGAGTTGTTATCCGGAACAAAGCACGTTTAGTCGTTCAAGGTTTTCGTCAGATAGAAGGGATCGACTACAACGAAGTGTATGCACCAGTTGCACGTCTGGAAGCAATTCGGATCTTTCTAGCCTATGCGTCCTTCAAAGGATTCAAGGTTTACCAGATGGACGTGAAAAGTGCATTATTACATGGTGTGGTAGAAGAAGAGGTGTACGTCGAACAGCCTCCAGGTTTTGAAGATCCTATCCATCCCGATCGGGTTTGGTTGCTCAACAAAGCTCTCTATGGTCTTCATCAAGCACCGCGAGCTTGGTACGCAACCTTATCTAATTATCTGCTGGAGAATGGTTTTTGGAGAGGGCTTATCGACTGTACTCTTTTCATCAAAGAACAAGATGGAGATCTTCTTCTGGTACAGGTATATGTTGATGATATTATTTTTGGTTCTACTAATGATGTTTTGTGTAGGAATTTCGAGCGCATTATGCAGGATAAATTCGAGATGAGTGCTATGGGGGAAATGACTTTCTTTTTGGGCCTACAAGTGCAACAAACTGAGTCTGGGATATTCATCCATCAGACTAAATATGTTGGTGACATCTTGAGCCGGTTCCAGATGTCTGATGCAACGCCCATTGGTACCCCATTGCCGCTAAATCACGGAATTACTCCAGACTTGAAGTGTGAAGCTGTTAGTCCCTCATATTACCGCGCGATGATCGGATCTCTTATGTACCTCACAGCATCAAGGCCAGATATAATGTACCCAACGTGCCTGCTTGCCAGATGTCAAGTTAACCCGAAGGCCTCACATCTTGCAGCTGTAAAAAGGATCTTTCGTTATTTGAAGGGTTACCCTGACACTGGTCTATGGTATCCTAGGGATAATAACTTCGACTTGATAGCATTCAGTGATTCTGATTTTGGCGGATGCAAAATCGACGGCAAATCCACAATGGCTGGATGTCAGTTTTTGGGAAATCGCTTAGTCACATGGCAGTGCAAGAAGCAAACGTGTGTCACTACATCAACATGTGAAGCTGAATACATTGCTGCCTCAAGTTGTTGCTCCCAAGTTCTTTGGATCCAGCATTACGCGACTACGGTTTTGAATTCCTAACTACTCCTATTTACGTTGATAATTCTGCTGCTTTACAGATCACTAGAAATCCTGTGCAGCATTCAAAGACCAAACACATCGAAATCAATTATCACTTCATACGTGATTGCTTTGATAAAAGGCTAATCGATGTTGTTAAGGTCCACACCGATGACCAACGTGCCGACCTTTTTACCAAAGCATTTGACAAATCAAGATTTGACTTTTTATTATTGGTAAACGGCATTAAGGTCAAGCAAGAGTAAAACCAACATAGGAAAATCATTTTTGTAAATACCTTTGTGTTTTAAATTTGTCTTAGTTTATTGATTTTAGGGGGAGTAAATCAAAATTTGAAAATCCAAAAACATCGAAAAATTTCAAAAACACAAAAACAATAGAAAAGCAAAAATGAGTTTCCTGGCGAGCAAAAGAGAAAATGATAGTACATCAGTGGTCTATCCAAACCTCTTTAAACCTTATATGAAAAACGATAAGCAGCTCTATATAAGATGTATCGGTAGGCTCACAATCATTTTAAAGTGTGCAGGGTGATATAAATCTTAAACCGACTGAAGACCAGGTGGGAACCATTCATTGGCATATGGTCTTAGTACCGAAATTTCGTTTGATAGATTGCCGAGGTTCTGAGATATTCGGTCTTTATGCTGCTTATCATCTAGGTATCATGGTTGTTTCTTTTACCGAAAAATAACGGGGACGCAAGTCTAGATCTTCCATGATACCATACATACGTGTACATATTGCATACGACCTCAATAAGTGATAAACAATCACATGTCCCTCAAAATAAGTGATAAAATATCACATTTATCCGGGAGTCAAGTTCGTCTCTCTGCTGTACGAAAGTACTAACCTGTTCACGGACTTGCTCCTGTGCCCTCATGCATATGAAAATCAAGTTCCTCATCAATAAGTGATTTATATCACATAGGGCTTGTTTTCAAATCAAAATAAGTGAGAATCTCACATCATATACGGTCAAACAGATGATAATCGGTATACTCACCGGTAAGATGAACCCTCGTGCATACCTTGATACGGGAATGTGTCGTGATGTGGATGAACACCGGTTGGTAAGTATAAATCATACCTTAACGTATCCCCTCGCCATGATTACATCTGATAAGTTGAGCTTAAGTGGACAACAATACCGATAATCGTTATAGGATGCTTATCTTAATGTTAACTAACTGAACAACAAGAGTGTTTTGGCGTGACCGTACACTCATATGATTCTCTTACCCTCGAAACTCGCAAAAAGAATGTCTGTAAATATTTATTTACTGCTTTCAGTCTTTACATTTCAAATATTAAAAAAAATACCAAAAAGATTTTAGGTGTGTTTTAATATAAACTTTATAAAAGCCAAAAAGATTTTATTTCTATTTTATTTTCGATCGTACGATGTTGGATCTCGAGTCTTCGTTGCCTGAAACCTGAACGAAAACCGAATTGGCTAAATCTTCATAAACGGTCGAAATTTGCAAGTTTTGAAAGTTAAAGACTAAAATTGACAAATTTCTTAAACTTTCAAACTCTCGAACGGTGTTTGATTGTGACATGGTCATTCGTGTGTCATTTGTTTATATTAACTATATTCCAAGCAGTTGTTCTCATTACGCGTTTAGATTTCTTGCATGTGCAGATTCTAAAGGCAAGGAGAACATGGTCGATGACAAGCTTCGGAATGAAGACACGGCGTGAAGGCACTCAAGTGATGAAGATGATCGAGTTGCCGCTGACCATCATCAATACCACAAGGATCACAAGTTGTAAAGATCAAGTCTCTCACGAGCATAACTCAAGGGGGAGCTTATGTTAAGGGGGAGTTTGTCAACACACTTCCTACATGATACGGGTAGTTTGTTGATACACTTTTTGCTTTCAAGACGTGAAGACGTTCAAGATCCTCCGACATAGAAGACATGAAAGGCGAATCACGCGAGTAGCGTCCAAGGGGGAGTTTGTTGATACACTTTCTGCTTTCAAGACGTGAAGACTTTCAAGATCCTCCGACATTGAAGACAACAAAGGCGAATCTCGCGAGTAGCGTCCAAGGGGGAGTTTGTTGATACATATTATGTGGTCGCGACTCGACTCGGTTCGACTTGGCTCGGTTCGACTCGGTTAGGTTCGGATCAAGCCCGACGTCACGACATTCCTCCGTCGTGTGTCCCAGAGTTCGACACGCGAAGCACGGAGAGCCAAGAACACTTCCCGCTTGACACATCATCATGACATCATCATGATGTCATGATGATGTCAAGACTTTGACTAAAATGCACATATTTGAATCAAGTGGAATTCATGTACGTGCATGAGTTTGTTCATTAACTTGGGCCAATCAGCATACAGCATGGACTTCAACAATTTGGGCCAAAGCCCAAATCTCGACGAAACATAATTGAAGTCGACGAAACTGATATGTTTCGTCGACCATGAGTGTGATTCGTCAAATGTTTTCCATTTCGCCAATGATGTTGTGATTCGCCAAGCTTTGATACGCCAAGATCTGATTCGTTGTGTGTTGTGTCTATAAATTGACTGCCTGTGGATAAGAAAGACGGAGAACACATAGAGAGAACACAGAGAGTATTCTGTTGAGAGCACACACACACGAGTGTTTTAGAGGGTTTGCAAAACACATTTGTAAACATAGCTTTGTAACCGAACCTTTCATTAGTATTAATACAAGTGGTGTTAATCGGTGAAGATTGCGTGTTGTGTTTGTGCGTGTTCTATCTCGGTTTGCCTTTCCGGTTGGATTCCGCACAACCGGGTTGGTTAGTATACAAGGATTAGGCGACTAGATCCTCCTAGCCGGACCTACAGTTCAGGGGATCGATCTCTGAAATATAAGTTCAGGTTGGTGTTCGACGTAAGTTTCTTTTGCAAATAAGTCTAGGGGCATATATAATACGTTTCCATGCTTGTTTTCATGTACATCTTCAGCTTATCTACGTTTTGACGTAAATTTTGTTTAGAAACGATTCAGATCTTTACTGCACAAATCCGAGTTACTTTACATTTGGACCCGCCGCATCACACGTGGAAATTTATAAGTTTATAATACAATAGTGGAGAGCCTATTTTATCGGATATTTACAATAAATATATTACGGATTTACGCCTATTTTATGGGTGTGAGTGCAGTATGTCTATCGCTTCCGTCAATCACGTATCATGGCTGAGAAAATGTTCAAGACATGGTTTAGAACTGTTATTATGTGTTAAATAAATGTACATCCTTAGTTTAAAAGTCCATCCTTATGAAAGTGATTGCATGTTGGTAAGGATGGACATCGCATATAAATAGGGAGCTAGTCTTAACATTTTAGAACTTTTGCTCATTTTGGAGAAGTTAGAGAGAGAAACTATCTCCAAGTTGATTCAAAGGTCGTGTAACTTTCAGATCTAAAATATAAGTTCAGGTTGGTGTTTGACATTAGTTTCTTTTGCAAATAAGTCGGACCATATATAATATGTTTGCATGCTTATTTTTATGTACATCTTCATCTTATTTACGTTTTAAGGTAAATTTTGTTTAGAAACGATTCAGGTCTTTACTGCACAAATCTGAGTTACTTTACATTTAGACCCGCCGCATCACGCGTGGAAATTTATTAGTTTATAATATAATAGTGGAGAGCCTATTTTATGGGATATTTACATTAAATATAATACGGATTTACGCCTATTTTGTGGGTGTGGGTGCAGTATGTCAATCGCTTCCATCAATCACGTATCGTGGCTGAGAAAATGTTCAAGACATGGTTTAGAACTGTTATTATATGTTAAATAAATGTACGTCCTTAGTTTAGAAGTCCATCCTTATGAAAGGGATTGAATGTTGGTAAGGATGGCCATCTCATATAAATAGGGAGCTAGTCTTAACATTTTAGAACATTTGCTCATTTTGGAGAAGTTGAGAGAGAAACTATCTCCAAGTTGATTCAAGGTGGTGTAACTTTCTGATCTCTGAAATAGAATCAACATTATAATTAGGGATTTTTACATATTTCCCCTCCTAAGCCTCCTTATTACGTATTTCCCCAAACCAAAAAATCAATTACATATTTCCCCTCCTTAACTCATATATATTACATATTTCCCCTTTTTATTTAAATGACTCTTATTTATGACTATTTTACCCTTAATGACTTATAGGGCTGTTCGTCCAAACTGCTCGACGATCGCTCGAAAAATGCTCGTTCGATTCTCTCTCAGTTTGTTTGTAAATGAGCCGCTCGGATAGGTTCGATTCAAATTCAATCCAAGCATGAGCAAAGATCCGCTCGCTCGTCGATCGCTCGGTTTCGCTCGAATTATTTTTAATAATAATATATATATAGTGAAAGTGTAAAATACAATATCCCTTAACGTACAATACGTACGATATTATGAATTCGCACGTTATAAAAAAGCATGTTCGAAATCGCATATTGGTAATTTTGATGAAATCGCATGTTGGTTTTTTTGTAGCAATTTCTCATGTTGGTAAATATGATGAAATCGTATGTTGGTATATGAAGGAATTTCGCATGTTGGTTTTTTTTAGCACAAATTGCATGTGCAAAAGTGATTTCGCATCAGATCGGACGGCTGAGATGATCGCGTACATATTGTATTGTACGATAAGGGTCATTGTACGTTAACCTAATCCTATATATATATATACTATAGATTTTAAAGATTAAAAGTTGCCCGATAGAACAAAAGAAACACATCCGAGCGAAAACAATCTGTTCGAGTTTAGTTAGGATTTGATAAAAACCGAGCGAAAACAATCCGATCGATTCAAATTCAATCCCGAGCATGAGCATCACTTTTGTGCTCGGCTTTACAAATTCGATCCGATCGGATCGGATCGGTTGTAATTCAATCCGAGCATGAGCAGACCCTCGAACGGATTGGATCGGCTCATGAACACCCCTAATGACTTATTAAATGAATACTTACATATTTCTCCATTCTAATATGTAAAATCAATTACAAATTTACCCAGATTATGTAGTATCACCCAATTCTTCTACTTGTTACTCCTCACTAAGTGACCCACATAAGGCAAGACAAAG
The DNA here is from genome assembly GCF_002127325.2 of Helianthus annuus. Lineage (NCBI taxonomy): Eukaryota > Viridiplantae > Streptophyta > Magnoliopsida > Asterales > Asteraceae > Helianthus > Helianthus annuus. The sequence continues at coordinate 3,862,890 of NC_035444.2, forward strand.
CAGGCGGTCGTCTCACAGGCATGAGTCATCTAACCACAGGTCCAGAAAGAACAAGAGCAACAATGGTGAATCTTCAGTTAATGAAAGTAGAAGAACCAGGAGAATCAAGAACTCAATTCTCGGGTCAGAGACACCCGAACCAGAAACAAATGTGAAAAAATCGAGAAAGAAACAAGGAGAAGGAACCACAAGATCCTCCAGAACCAGAAACAAAGACCCGTCAACGAGATTTGTATTTCAGGCTCGAGCTCAGGCTCGAGCTCAGGCTCGAGCTCAGGCTCGAGCTCAGGCTCGAGCTCAGGCTCGAGCTCAGGCTCGAGCTCAGGCTCGAGCTCAGGCTCTGTATTTTAGACTTAGGCTAGTTAAGGCTCAGCTCTACGAGCTTTTAAACCAAACCGATCACGAGTAGCTCCCGAACTTTCGAGCTTGTTTATACCCCTCCAACTACTGAACTTAGATAACTATTGAACTTTGACAAAATAAAAGGTGTAAGAATAATTTTAAGTGTTAGATATTTTAGTGTATTCGGATTGACTTAGTGATCAAAGCAAATAATAACACACATCAAGCAAGTTAGGAGGTGCGAGAGTGCAGGCTTGTTTGAGTTATTATAATTCGAAGTGTACGGGCGAAACCCGTACTCTACGGGGGTTCCAAGGGGGCAACGCCTCTTTGCAGGGGTCCGGGGGCAGCGCCCCTGGGAGCAGGGTCCAAGGGGCGGCAACCCCTGGCGGGGTCCAAGGGGCAGAGCAATAAAACTGCATCAGAAAATTTTATTTTCTGCTGGAAATTGTCACATTTTCGAAATGATTAAAAATGGCAGTTTTTGGCAAGTTTTGTCTGAAAATAGAGATAACTGCCACTAGGCAGTTACATCCCAAAATACCCAAAATTCGTAGACAGCTTTTTGGTTGCATTCTTCCTAGTTCAGACAATTCACACACAAAACATACCCTGGTTCAGTTTCTCGAAATCAAAGTTGTAGCCGATTGAATTATTCAGGTGAACCACCAAAATAATTTGATCTGAGAGTGATTACACGCTTCTCTGATCATCCCGTTTTATGAAATTCTCCAAGATTAAGAACCATATCACAAATAAACAAAGAAGAGTGAATTAACCCGGGTCTCCCACTAGTGGCGGTGCCTTCCAAAAAAGAGTGAATTCATCACTACAACAAAACAAATTTTGTGTAGTTACATCGCACTTATATATATTTTATGTATATCATATAGTTGTTATAATTCCTAATTGGTTATAAGCAATCACACTTTGCCACTAATATTAATAATACAACAAAATCAAAGGCTATTGCGTTTATATCAAATGTATCCCACTAATTAATTAGTTATTATGCTTTGGCTCGTATTGATTGGATGGAATATTGGAATGCTATAAAAGACAAACGTAAAAGATTTCGCTTTTGTTCGGTAGTGCTTGCTGTTTTCAGTTGTTAATATATTCATGCAGAGAAGAGCATGATTCATGCTTTACACTGATCAATTGCCACTACTAGTAAAATGTCGATTTTCCTAGGGAACAGTCAAATAGTTATGTATTACAACTCAATAAAGTATATATTATGTCCAACTTTTGGATGAACTCTTGGCTAATTACAACATTATGTCCAAACTTTTAATTTTTATATGGATCCGGAAAATAATTCGGGGAACCTTGTTATTGATCGTATATGGAATGGGTATAGCATCTCAGTGTGGTTCTTCTAGGAAAAAGATTGAGAACTTGGAACAAAGATGGAGCTTCTACAAGAATTGACGACAATTTTAAGGGCGTTAGTGACGACATGTCGGCAGGTCTTTTTTATCTATCCAAACGAAATGTCGTCGCTATTTGGTTTTGTGGGTATAGGTTCGTGGGTGTAGGCTCTCGATATCATGCCCTCGCCATAGATGATCATGTACGATACAAGTGTGTCGTAGAAACATCTACAAAGTAAATGGAAACATTTATTAAATTATTCTTTAACCTATAGCGACTACTTATGGTCGCTATAAGGTTGTCATAAAAATATAATAAATAAAAACATTTATTACAATATTTTTAACATATAGCGACGACATGTCATTGTCATAATTTGGTCATAAAATTACTAAATAACTAAAAACATTTATTTAAACCTAGAGGCCCATTTTCAGACACCTAGAGCAACAACATATCATCGCTATAAGGGTTCTAGATATATAATGATTATTTTTTAAAAATGTTTTTTTCCAGATTTTTAACCACAAATCCCAACAAATCTAACAAAATTAAACATGTTGAAACAAATTAGACCAAACTAAACAAAAGTATCATCACTTATGCAAATTAAACGAAAGTATAATATCCATAATACAAATTAAACAAAGTAGCTAATTAATCATAAGTGTCACTTTGTCTTGTTGCATTTTTTCCCATTGTTAGTTCATGGTTTTTAGAGTTTTTTTCTGGGAGCTGTTGTGCAATATGTTCTTGCATTTCATGTTGCATATGTTGTTGCCAATGTTGTTCCTAATGTTATTGTAGGTTGGGGTATGTACTCGGCACATCAGGAGTTGCCTTTCTCACAACACGACCAATGCCTCGTATATGCCCACACTTTTCTCCTAAATTAAGCAGGTTTCATACACTCAATCTCATCAACTAATGAGTCACCGGGCTTGCTTTCCATTCTCCAAGCCTCTCGTTGAATCCTTTCCCACATTAAACAATAGAATAAACCTACATTCCCAATTCAATCACTTTGTAATCTGCAACTCTGATTGACACTTCATATGTGAAACTTGTGATTACCTTCATTATAATCTCGTGCATTTACACACATGTACACTGCACATCTTAGGATTCATAGGGCAATCCTAATATGTTATCGCATATATACTCCAGAAGAAGGATGAGTGAGGGAGTGAGTAATATAGATATGATACCCCTACAGTCTCTTGCAATGAAATACGTAAGTACTTGACTTAGTTGATTAACCCGAACCAAAGACCCTATTTTGACATGTTATCGTCCATATTAGTCTCCCGTGTAACTTGCTGTAGGTCCCTCGGAGGATGAGGTCAAACCTTAACCTTGTTATGTGAAACACACTAGCAAGTGCGGAATCCAAGCTAGAGTGCAAACCGAGTTGAAACAAGCACAAACACAAGACACACAAAGTTCACCGATTAACACCACTTGTATTAATACGAATGAAAGGTTCGGTTACAAGCTCAATGTTTACAAATCAGTTTTGCAAACTCTCTAAGTGTGTGTGTTCTTGACAGAAGTGTCTCTCTATCTCTCGAGTCTATCTTTCTGTCTCTGCTCATCTAAATGAAATGAACACACTGCATGGGTATATATACCCAGCACAGAATGTCTGGTCGAAGGATCTAACTGACCGATCGATAGATCATCTGTCGATCACAAAGCCATCGAAGGATCCATATATACTTCGAAGGATGGCATATCCTTCGAAGTCCATCTGTATCCATCGAATGATATCTTTCGAGCTCATCGAAGGATATACACAACCCTTCGATGTCTTATCCTTCGACACAAGACAGTTTACAACCATCTTCTAACTGTTTAGCCAAGTCAAATCAGGAGGATTGTTGACTTGGTCAACTTACGGGACTAACAAGGACATCGTTTTACATCATGACCGAATACAGACAAAGTACAGACACAAGTGCACCAACAAACTCCCCCTTGGCTGTAGCTTTGTCTCGATCTTGGTCATCTTTGATCTTCGTGTCTTCAAGACTCTGATGTCCTTTAACGTCTTCAATGTCGGAGGATCTTCAAAGTCTTCACGTCTTGAAAGCAGAGAGTGTATCAACAAACTCCCCGTTTCATGTAGGAAGTGTGTTGACAAACTCCCCCTTAACATAAGCTCCCCCTTGAGTTATGCTCGTGAATGACTTGATCAGTAATGCTTGAGATCCTTGTGGTGCTGATCATGGTCAGCGGCAGCTCGATCATCTTCATCATTTGAGTGCCTTCACGTCGTGTCTTCATTCCGAAGCTTGTCATCGACCATGTTCTCCTTGCCTTTAGAATCTGCACATGCAAGAAATCTAAACGCGTAATGAGAACAACTGCTTGGAATATAGTTAACATAAACAAATGACACACGTATGACCATGTTGCAATCAAACACCGTCCGACAGTTTGAAAGTTTAATAAATTTGTCAGTTTTAGATTTAACTTTCAAAACCTTGCAAATTTCGACCGTTTATGAAGATTTAGTCAATTCGGTTTTCGTTCAGGTTTCAGGTAACGAAGACTCGAGTTCCAACATCGTACGATCGAAAATAAAATAGAAATAAAATCTTTTTGGCTTTTATAAAGTTTATATTAAAACACACTTAAAATCTTTTTGGTATTTTTAATATTTCGAAATGTAAAGACTGAAAGCAGTAAATAAATATATACAGACATTCTTTTTGCGAGTTTCGAGGGTAAGAGAATCATATCAGTGTACGGTCATGCCAAAACGCTCTTGTTGTTCAGTTATTTAACATTAAGATATGCATCCTATAACAATCATCGGTATTGTTGTCCACTTAATCTCAACTTATCAGATGTAATCATGGCGACGGGATACGTTAAGGTATGATTTATACTTACCGACCGGTGTTCATCCACGACACATTCCCGTATCAAAGTATGCACGAGGGTTCATCTTACCGGTGAGTATACCGATTATCATCTGTTTGACCGTATATGATGTGAGATTCTCACTTATTTTGATTTGAAAACAAGCTCTATGTGATATAATCACTTATTGATGAGGAACTTGATTTTCATATGCATGAGGGCACAGGAGCAAGTCCGTGAACAGGTCAGTACTTCCGTACAGCAGAGAGACGAACTTGACTCCCGGATAAATGTGATATTTTATCACTTATTTGATATGGACATGTGATTGTTTATCACTTATTGAGGTCGAATGTAGTATGAGATATGTACACGTATGTATAGTATCATGGAAGATCTAGACTTGCGTCCCCGTTATTTTTCAGTAAAAGATACAACTATGATACCCAGATGATAAGCAGCATAAAGACCGAATATCTCAGAACCTCGGCAATCTATCAAACGAAATTTCGGTACTAAGACCATATGCCAATGAATGGTTCCCACCTGGTCTTCAGTCGATTTAAGTTTATATCACCCTGCACACTTTAAAATGATTGTGAGCCTACCGATACATCTTATATAGAGCTGCTTATCGTTTTTCATTTAAGGTTTAAAGAGGTTTGGATAGACCACTGATGTACTATCATTTTCTCTTTTGCTCGCCAGGAAACTCATTTTTGTTTTTCTATTGTTTTTGTGTTTTTGAAATTTTTCGATGTTTTTGGATTTTCAGATTTTTGGATTTACTCCCCCTAAAATCAACAAACTAAGATAAATTTAAAACACAAAGATATTTACAAAAATGATTTTCCGATGTTGGTTTACTCTTGCTTGACCTTAATGCCGTTTACCAATAATAAAAAGTCAAATCTTGATTTGTCAAATGCTTTGGTAAAAAGGTCGGCACGTTGGTCATCGGTGTGGACCTTAACAACATCGATTAGCCTTTTCTCAAAGCAATCACGTATGAAGTGATATTTGATTTCGATGTGTTTGGTCTTTGAGTGCTGCACAGGATTTCTAGTGATCTATAATGCAGCAGAATTATCAACGTAAATAGGAGTAGTTAGGAATTCAAAACCGTAGTCGCGTAATTGTTGTTGAATCCACAGTACTTGGGAGCAACAACTTGAGGCAGCAATGTATTCAGCTTCGCATGTTGATGTAGCGACACACGTCTGCTTCTTGCACTGCCATGTGACTAGGCGATTTCCTAAAAACTGACATCCAGCCGTTGTGGATTTGCCGTCGATTTTGCATCCGCCAAAATCAGAATCACTGAAAGCGACCAATTCAAAGTTATTATCCCTAGGGTACCATAGACCGGTGTCAGGGTAACCCTTCAAATAACGAAAAATCCTTTTGACAGCTGCAAGATGTGAGGCCTTCGGGTTGACTTGATATCTGACAAGCAGGCACGTTGGGTACATTATGTCTGGCCTTGATGCTGTGAGGTACATAAGAGATCCGATCATGGCGCGGTAATATGAGGGGCTAACTGCTTCACCCTTCAAGTCTGGAGTAATTCCGTGATTTTGTGGCAGTGGGGTACCAATGGGCGTTGCATCAGACATCTGGAACCGGCTCAAGATGTCACCAACATATTTAGTCTGATGTATGAATATCCCAGACTCAGTTTGTTGCACTTGTAGGCCCAAGAAGAAAGTCATTTCCCCCATAGCACTCATCTCGAATTTATCCTGCATTATGCGCTCGAAATTCCTACACAAGACATCATTAGTAGAACCAAAAATAATATCATCAACGTATACCTGCACCAGAAGAAGATCTCCATCTTGTTCTTTGATGAAAAGAGTACAGTCGATAAGACCTCTTCGAAAACCGTTCTCCAGCAGATAGTTAGATAAGGTTGCATACCAAGCTCGCGGTGCTTGATGAAGACCATAGAGAGCTTTGTTGAGCAACCAAACCCGATCGGGATGGATAGGATCTTCAAAACCTGGAGGCTGTTCGACGTACACCTCTTCTTCAACCACACCATGTAAGAATGCACTTTTGACGTCCATCTGGTAAACTTTGAATCCTTTGAATGAGGCATAAGCCAGAAAGATCCGAATAGCTTCCAGACGTGCAACAGGTGCATAGACTTCATTGTAGTCGATCCCTTCAATCTGACGAAAACCTTGAACGACTAAACGTGCTTTGTTCCGGATAACAACTCCGCGGTCATCCTTTTTGCATTTGAAAACCCAACGGGTACCAATCTTCTTGTATCCAACAGGTTTCTCTACGAGTTTCCAGACACCAAGCTTCTGGAATTGTTGCAGTTCTTCCTGCATTGCTTCCACCCAAGAGTTATCTTTCATGGCTTCTTTCCAAGTTCTTGGCTCTTCCTGTGAAACATAACACGCGAAAGACCAATCGTTTTGTTGCCCGGATTCTCGAATAGCTGCATACAGGCCTGCATTGTTGTTGTTTCGCAACATGTTTCTTGTTTGAATGCCACTTTGCACATTTCCAATGATGTTTTGTTGAGGATGGGTATTATGAATCCTTGTTTCTGGATTATCTGGAACTGGAATATTTATACCCAGGTTGTTGAGATTGAGGTCAACAACTAAATCAATGCCCGGAATTGATGAAGAGGATGATGCAGTAGCTTCAGCTGTTCTAGGGGCATCCACTGGAGGAGTACCCTCTGAAGTACCATGAATTGCTGTTGGAGCTTCTTGATCTGCATCTAGAAATTCATCATCCTCTGAAGATTCGTTCAATTCAGCAGCATCGTGAAAATCCTCATTGTCAAGAGTATTATTGTTCAACGAAGATGGTACTTGATTGACAAGAATTGGACGAACCACCGGTGAAACTGTTGCGTTGTCACTCTCGAAAAACATCCTTGCCGCAACACTTTCTTCAACGGCTTCAACATTGATCGAATTGAAGAAGTCATCGTACTCGAACATCCATGGCTGACCAGGACATTTGACTGGCAATGTGTGCCTTTGTACTCTGACCTCAGACCATTCCTCGACCCTTTTTGTCTCTAGATTCCAGACTCGTAAGTTAGGGGTGGCATACCCAAGAAAGTATCCATCAATTGCTTTTGCCCCAAACTTTCCATTAGGATCGATGATAGTACATGGAGCTCCAAACGGTTCAAGATAAGACAAATCCGGTTTCCGTTTTTGAAGAAGCTCAAAGCAGGTCTTATTGTGCCTTTTGACTGTAAGGACTCGGTTCAATGTGTAACATGCAGAGGCCACAGCTTCAGTCCAGAATGGAATGGGCAACTGCGACTCTACCAACATTGTCCTAGCAGTCTCGATCAATGTGCGGTTCTTACGTTCAGCGACGCCATTCTGTTGAGGAGTATAAGCTGCACTAAACTCGTGAAGAATACCCTTTGAAGTGCAAAACTCCGCCATGGCATGATTTTTAAATTCAGTACCATTGTCGCTACGTATCCGCCTAACCTTCAACTTATACAAATTCTCAATCTGAATGATCAAGTTTTTGATAATACCAAAGGTTTCACTCTTGTGTGCCATGAACGCCACCCAAGAAAATCTTGAATAATCATCTGTAATCACGAGGCAGTATTGATCACCCCGAATACTCTTGTGCTTGACAGGACCGAACAAATCCATGTGCAAACGTTCAAGAGGAACTGCCACCGTGTTGATCTTCTTAGTAGGATGTCGTTTCTTCGTTTGTTTTCCCTTCTGGCACGAAACACAGACGTCTTGAAGATGAAAATTTTTGAGGGGAACACCATTCACCAATTCATTTGAAACTAAATGATTCATTTTGCGTAAGTGAATGTGACCCATTCGTCTGTGCCAAGAGATAGAGTCTTTTTTTGTGGCTTTGGAAACGAAACAAGTTGCTTGTGCAGACGTAGTAATGGCTTGGCTCATATCAAGGACGTACAAATCATTTATCCTTGGAGCTGACAAGAGAATCCATTCTTTTGGAATTTTGAAGCCGGGTTTCAGCACGTAACATCCATTAGCATCAAAGTGTACTGAGAATTGCTTGTCACAAATTTGAGAAACACTAAGAAGATTGTGATCAAGTTGTTGCACAAAGTTGATCTTGTCAAAGCTGACAATCCCGTTGGATATCATTCCTTCACCCATAATATAACCACCCTTATCTCCAGCAAAAGCAACATAACCTCCTCTAATAGATTTGACGTCGTAGAGAAGCTTCATGTCGCCTGTCATGTGCCTGGATGCCCCACTATCAACAATCCAATGACTACTGATAGTTCCTCCTGGAACACCCTGCACATGAACTCAAATGATTAGTTGGAGATGGGGACCCAAGCCATTGTGGTCTTGGGTCTTCCATTTTCATCAATAACAATAACTTCTTGTCTTTGATGATTGGTGAATTGTGATGTTCCCCCTGATTCATTAACCGTTTTTGGTTTCCAGGTCTGTTTTGTTTTACCAGTGTTGTTCTTTAAGATTTTAACTTCATGATTGTCTGAAGTTTTTGAATTCTCTGGTTTTACAGAAACAGATGTTTTGTTAACCATATCGGTTTTAATTACCTTTTCAATTTTCTTGACCTGTTGGTGTTTCTGTTTCTTTTCCCTTTCTTTTACAAGGCGGGGATCTTGTTTTCCCAAAACAGTTTGCCTCCGGTCAGTTTGGTCACGGGGAACATCAACTTTTTCTTTTTGTTTATGAAGATATGGACAATTTCGAATTATATGTCCAATTGTTCCACACTCAAAACATGATCTTCGTTCAACAAACCCCGAAGCATCATGTGATCGTTTAGCCGATGATGTTGAACTTTGTGAACCCGAGGTACTAGGCTTTGAACTGGTTTGTTCATTTCTTTTCAGAACAGTAGCTTTCTTGACAAAATCTAAGTTAGATTTATTTTCAAACGTTTCAATTTTGTCCGTTCCCGTCGATTTCACAAAGTTTACATTCTTGTTTTTCTTCCGATTCGGCTTCTTTTGAGTTTGAGCCGGTGATTTTGCTTTTGGCTTGGTGTGATTTTGCTGTTTCTGTACTGTTGGTAATTTCTTGTTGCCAAATTGTTTTCGAATTTCGGCCTTTGGAATAGGAGGACAATGTGTAACTGTAACACGTGGTCCTGTCTTTCCTAAAAACTTACTAGTCGAATTTTCAAAAACTTTGCTGATTAAGGATTGATTCACATTCTTAATGGGAAAGTCTTTGTCTGAATAGATTTTATCATCACCAACAAGAGTGTACAGCAAGTTCACACTCTCCGACTCTTTTGCAGACGAGGACTCAATTGCAACAGTCTTAGCGGGTTTTGCAGGAGGATCACATAGAATGTGATTCTCGAGAGGTATGTCCTCATCTTTGACCACCGCATCAGACTTTGCTGGGACAACATCATCAGATTCATCATCAGAAGAATCAGCATCCTCAGTAATGACTGGAGGATCCTGATTCAGTTCAGCAGAAGACACACATGTATCTGCTGATACATCCGAATCTGATGATACTTCCTTTGTATATCCGAGCCCTGATGCAAACTCTTTCACATCTAGAGGCACAGATGGTTCAAAGAACACTCTGTCCTCCTCATCCGGCATGGCATCATAATTATGTCTCACTGGTGGTGGACAATTCTTATAGCCTATGCACGTGACGTCCCTTTTCTCCTTTTGGACATCAATGATGTGATCCAACACATAGCTAGAACTCAAATAACTATCTAACTTGAGTTGGATTGCCTCACTTTCCGTTTTTACACAAGCCATCTCTTTTTGCATTGTCTCAAGGCGAGATATATACAAATTAATGTCAGTTTGTTTTCTGGAAACCATTTTAGTTAACTCGGTTTTATCTTTCTTTAACTTTTCGATTACCGATTTAAACTCCTTTTCATGATTTTCATAAAACATATTGGCTTCTGTACATTTGGAAAGGTCCACAGTCAATTTCTGATTGTGAATAAAAGTCACATCATACTTTTCTTGCAAAGCTTCATGCTTACTTTGCAAGTCACACAAATTCTCATTCACTGTAGTATGTTTGTCTTGCAAGTCAAACAAACTAGCTTGTAAAGCATCATGTTTGCCTTGCAACTCAGACATACTTTTCTCTACATCAGCACATCTAGCACGCAACCTATCACATTCATCACAATTTACAACAGTGGGTTCATCGACACATACCTGACTTGATGAACCGTCGACATTAGCCATAAAGGCTGAATGGAGAGAAGACGAAGAATAAGCAGCTTGATCCACCAGAATAGATCTTCTATCACTTAGTGCTGCAGCTTCATCCAAAAGCTCATCAATGTCAGCATCAACCGAAACATTTGCTGTCTCACCCACATGATCATCACCTGAACTGGATGATTCTTCATCTGAACTCCTGCTGTATCCCGAAGAGTCTTCATCCTCAGAAGATTCACCACCATTGGCGGAAGATTCTCCACCACTGGTGTGAACAAACTCCTTAACCACCTCAGCAAAACATGTTGTTCCATCGGGAGCATCACCACTCAACTGGATTGACCAGTCACAACCTTCATCCACTTGAACCACAAGTGCCCGGTTGGCTTGGTTGTTGACAGGCACTAATGTACGCTCATTGTTTCTGTTCTGGTTTTGCTGGTTGCCTTGGTTTCTGAAGGGGTTCTGGTTCCCGTGATGTGCTGTGCTGGCTTTGTACATTCCCTTTTAAAGTGACCCCGTTCACCACAGTTGAAGCACTTTACAGCCTGTTTATCGAACCCATACTTGGTGTCTCTCTTACTCTCCAAGCTGGTTCTTCCAGTACTTTCCATGAAATCCTTTGCCCTTCTCACAGCACTAGCAAAGGCCCACTTGATATCCATCAAGTCCATCTCTTCCTTATCAATCTGCCGATAGTCTTCTTGTGTCAGATTAATGTTGCCAATCTGACCTTCTATTAACCCACAGTACGCGCTCACTACAGTGTTAAGCAGCTCCATGTGTTCCCTTGCTACTTCTACACTGACCTTAGAGAAGCTTGAAGTGTCGAGCTGGACTGTATTTGGTTTTGATTGTTGACCAGCAGATGATGTTCCTCCATAACACGCATGTTGTTGAGCAGGAGGAGGAGGAGGTGGTTGTATTGGATTTCCATACATGTATGTGGTGGGAGGTGGCTTAACAGGAACTTGCACTGGATTGCCATACATATCCGTGCTTGTGACAAACGCCGTTTGTAGTGGAGCATGTGGACCGGTTCTTGCAGACAAAGTACTCGAGGTTCCATAATACATTTCTGGATTTTGTGGCAATGGAACTCTCTTTGCCTTTAATGTTTCCTCCTGATCCTTGTTTTCTAAAAGCTGCACGAAGTCGTTGATATTTGTAGTTCTCAACACTCCGTTATACTTCAAGATTTCCAAGAAACTACTCCATTGGGGAGGCAAAGCATCAGCAAACTTCTTTACCACTTCTGCTGTAGTTGTCGCTACTCCAAAATTGTTCAACTCTGTAAGCAAGTGATAAAACCGGCTTGTCATGTCTCCCAAAGACTCCTTATCCATGCACGTGAAACAGTCAAATTCTTTCTTGAGCAGATCATGACGCAATTGACGTGTTGCTTCATTCCCTACTCTTCTGGTTTTCAACCCGTCCCACAGCTTCTTCGTTGTCTTGAAACTGACAAACTGGTGATAGATATCTTTGCTTAACGCCTGAGTGAGAATGGCGTATGCTTTCTTTTCCAGATCATACGTTTTCTTTTGATCTTCAGGAAGATCGGAAAACGTAGCAGTATCTGAAGCAGCAACCTCTATAGCTTGATCGAAATCAATAGTGAAACGTATCCACAGCTCGGTATTTTGACCAAGAACGCATGTACGAAATCTATCAACCCAGCCCGGATATTCATTTAAATGCATCAACTTTGGAGGTCGATTCAAACTTCCGGTTTCGCTTTCGCTCAATAAAATACTTTGAATGCTCGGAGTTTGATTTGACACTAATGCCCATTGACTTGACGATATGGCATTTGCTTGTGAAGATGTTGATACCGGAGATTCGGCCCATGAAGGAGATAGACTTGTACTCGTGTACGTTCCACTGTCTGGAGCCGGTGTACCCCACCATGAGGGAGTGGAACCTGTACTTGTATATTTTCCACTATCTGGAGCCGGAGTTCCCCACCAACTCGGATTCATGTTTGAACAGAAAATTGAATTCTATATGAATATCCCGACAAGATAATAGCAAGCCGAAAGATCCAAGCTCGTAGGATCTGAAAAACACAAACTTGTTAAATCTAAACAGACCACAATCGAAGGATCAGCACTTGTTCGAAGGATCAACAGTGTTCGAAAGATCACTGTTGAATTTCGAACAATGATTTCGAAAGATTCACAAATTCGAAAGATTCACAATTTGAAAGATCCTTATCTTTCGAATATATATCCTTATCTTTCGAATATATATCCTTCGAATAGATTCCCTGGATCGAAGGATAAGTCTCACACTTCGAAGGATTGTTCGAAAGATAGTTATCTATCGAAGCTTCCTTGATCGAAAGATGATCTTTCGATTTCGAAGGATATCCTTCGATCGCTTCTGACGCAACTGACACTGAGATGACAGGTTGGTGAAAAAGGTGATGGGTTGGTAGTCAACTTTCGGCAGAAAGGTATGTTCAGACCTTTCTTTCTACCAACTTTGATTGTTCAAATAAAATATTCCCAAAATGGAAAACCTTATCCAGAAAATCCGGTCACCGGAACACACCGGAATTTGGCCGGAAATCACCAAATTTCTTAGAAACAAGTTTTAAGTTACCCAACCCGCTTTTTAACACACCCGGTTGATTTAGAACACGTTTTTATGTTTATAAATGCAAGAAAACCACCAAAAACGGGTACTAAACCAAGTGTCCAAACACACCAAGACCTTGAACAAACCCGGTTTTTAACAAGGTAAAGAGCCTTAGCTCTGATACCACTTGTAGGTCCCTCGGAGGATGAGGTCAAACCTTAACCTTGTTATGTGAAACACACTAGCAAGTGCGGAATCCAAGCTAGAGTGCAAACCGAGTTGAAACAAGCACAAACACAAGACACACAAAGTTCACCGATTAACACCACTTGTATTAATACGAATGAAAGGTTCGGTTACAAGCTCAATGTTTACAAATCAGTTTTGCAAACTCTCTAAGTGTGTGTGTTCTTGACAGAAGTGTCTCTCTATCTCTCGAGTCTATCTTTCTGTCTCTGCTCATCTAAATGAAATGAACACACTGCATGGGTATATATACCCAGCACAGAATGTCTGGTCGAAGGATCTAACTGACCGATCGATAGATCATCTGTCGATCACAAAGCCATCGAAGTATCCACATATACTTCGAAGGATGGCATATCCTTCGAAGTCCATCTGTATCCATCGAATGATATCTTTCGAGCTCATCGAAGGATATACACAATCCTTCGATGTCTTATCCTTCGACACAAGACAGTTTACAACCATCTTCTAACTGTTTAGCCAAGTCAAACCAGGAGGATTGTTGACTTGGTCAACTTACGGGACTAACAAGGACATCGTTTTACATCATGACCGAATACAGACAAAGTACAGACACAAGTGCACCAACACTTGTCATATCCTCTTTTTCCTTGAGATGTCGCTATGGTCGTCTTGGTTGTTGTTAAATCATTTTAATTATAGGTCCCATTAAAAAGCTAATTTAAGTCAATTCAATTCAATTATTATGGACAATAATAGTTTTTAATGTTGATTATTCAATTATTTTGGACAATAATAATAGTTTTAAATAATGATTTATTCGAAGTCACACTGGAATGAATGGATTACTTTAACTTTAGCACAAACTGGTGACCAAACACAATCAAGCTTTTCAAATATCTAATTACATATATATTTTTGAACCAAGATTAAATTAAATCACATAGAAGTCAGTTTTGATTTGTTTATAAAGAGATTTGTGAGGTAAATGTAAAATCTCTTAGCTAGCTCAAAAGATATAATACCCCATCTTCCAATAAATATACTATAATACCCATAACTAACTAACTATCCAATATTAATATTCTTAACAGTTTAACTTGCTTTCGTCCAGAAAGATATGAGGCATGTGTCGGGTTGTTCTGTAGTGTTTGAATATATTTTGGCATTACAAGGTTTTCAACCCGACAGGCTAACTACTGCGTTATACAAACTTCGTTATCTATTAGACAAGTTACGAAGCACAGATGTTTCCAAAACGCTCAAATTCAATTGGGGACACATCAAAAATTGGTTAGGGATGTACACTTCTGCTTTAAGAATTTTGTATGCAAGTAGAATAAAGGTAATTATGAAATATTATACAAAATAGGACTATAAATTTTATACAAAATAGGACTATACGACATGAACAAGAAATTAATATCAGCTTTTTCTAGAAAGAAATTAAATAATCACCGTCTGTACTATATCCTTCATTGTTTGTTGTTTCTATCTATATATATGCATGGTATATATGAAATACAACTACTAAAGCTCAACTTTTAATTCTCTAGACGAATCCGATCCTTATTTTCATCATCTTCAGTTCTAAGACCCAACCTCAAATTATCTCGATCAAATAATTAGTTTCTATCTCTAGTTATGGATTACAACTCAACAATAAATTATCTTGGTCTTTTGGATAACCTCACAATCAGTTCTGATGTCAAAGATATTCTGCAGGATTACGTAAAGTTAATATACGAATCAGATCTGGAAGAAAAGTACAGCAAACCTATGAGATGGATTGGAATGTACATCGCTTTAGCATCTCTGTATTGCATCTTTGCAATGGCGGCTGATTTATTGCATGGTTTAAGAAGCAAACAGCTATGGTTTCCATGCAAATACTTTACTATTAATGCTTTTTCTCTGAGTGTTATAGCTATTGCAATGAAGTTACCAGTGGATCTGACATGTCCGATGCCTGGTGTTGTGGATCAAGTGGCAAAGCTCGGAAGCGTGGCCTTCATGTGCACCATGATGGCTAATTTACTTCCTTGTTTAGCAACCATGGACAGCAATGCGCTTTTGGCAAACGTCACAGCTTTGGGTGTTATGGTAATCACCTTGGCAGTCAATGTTTGTATTCAAATACATACCGGTGTCGTTGACTCCTACAAAAAAGAGACAAAAGAGATTGTGCAAATGGTCAGTGACAAAAAGCTCCCTGGCCCTTTACAGGTCTTGAATAACGTTCCTTATTCCATAATAGCCGGAATTTATGTGACGATGTTACTCATGTTGTTGATAATACATGTATCTTCATCTCTAGCGATTCTAAAATCCAAACTGATTATAGAATCCAAATACCAACAAGCTCATGAAAAAGCTTCAATATACCTTCAACAGTCAACTGAAGAGTTATTAACTGTTGAGAAGCTACAAAAGCATGTGAGCAACTACTGGATCATGGCAGGAAGTGGTAGCCCCCAATTCATCATTGCTTGCTTCGCGACAACCACTGCTTCTGGGGTAATATGTGGTTTAACGACTATCTTGCAGGCTCTTACTATGGGTTGGACAATTGAAGATATAAGGCAAGGTGACTATGGTTCAGATTATGACTGGTCAATGCCGCTGATTCTCATAGTACAATTTGTCGGAGTTGTACTTGGAGCAGTTGCACCACTTTGTAGATGTTTTGCATCCTTAAGCTTTAAGGTGTCCTTCAAAAGCATTTCTATGTTCTTTAAAGTAGAAAGCTACTGGACTCAGAAGTTATCTGAATGGGAAGATGGTAGTACTCTGTTCCCGTTTCGTAGCTACAAACGTAAGGTGGTTCTCAAGAAATTGAAAAGCCTGATTCTCAACTTTTGTATAAAACTTCAGAAGGGAGTTGTGAGACTATGCAACATAATAGCATTGATCCCGTTTTTCTATATGATATGCTTTTTGTATTGTTTTAGTTTTTTGAAGTGGTTGGGACAGGCGGTGTGGAATTGGTTTGGCAGCGGCAAGGAGAAGCATGATGAAAGGGAACGTGGCATGGTGCTCAAAGCGGGAACACCACCCCACTCCATAGGTACCTCCCAAAAGCCACTTGGTACCGAGAAACTAGAAAAAAACCCATATGTTTTGCAGCTTGAAGATGAAATGGAGCTTGCGGATAGAACATTGAAAGGTCTTTCAATATCTTTGAACCGATTGATCCAAAAGAGCGAAAAGAAACAACCAAAAAATCTTATGAAGCTAATCAGCAAAAAATCTACTATAGGGTTTCAAGGAGGTAAAATGTTTGACAACAACGATC
Organism: Helianthus annuus; assembly: GCF_002127325.2. NCBI lineage: Eukaryota > Viridiplantae > Streptophyta > Magnoliopsida > Asterales > Asteraceae > Helianthus > Helianthus annuus. The sequence goes on from NC_035444.2 coordinate 3,879,746, forward strand.
GGGATTGCTCAAGCTTAGTGGTGGTAACCTTAACAGCCATTGCCGTTGCTCTTCATGAGATCAATAAGGTGGAAGTTGATAGCTTGTTGAAAAGTGTGAGGGAAGGTCTTGAATATGTCACACTTGTGGAAAAGAACCTTAATGCTAATGATAACTATGTAAGCATTCAGAAGGCGGCTGAAAGGTTGTGGCAAGAAGTTGATGTCAGCCACAAATGGTTAGGAATCAGTTTGAAAGACATTGCATCTCAAGTGATTATAACGGCTGGCCAAGAGGATGCAACACTGCAAATTGTTCAGTTATTCTTGGAAAAAGCTAAAAACAAGAACAAAGGGGTGCAAAGTACAGAAGGTGGAAGACCAGATGGTGATTCCGAATTCACATATATTTGTGCGAACTCAATGTCTTGTACCACAGAAACAATCATTGATGATCAAAAGGAAAGCCACAAGAAATCATTTGATGAATTGATATCATCAAGGATTGCTGACATAATGGCTACATGTCTTAGCAAGTTACCTAAAGTCATAGCAATGAAATGTCACACCAATGTGATAGAGAAAAGGGAGGCAAGTGTCCAAGCTGCAGCCAAACTTCTAGGTGAGACTAAGGAGATGATCATGACCCTTCAAGAACCTTCTAGGCATGCTCCAAGTATGAATCCAGATGACTTATCATTAAGTGAAACCTGAATCAAATTGTTTCTTTAAGTAATGAAGTATGTTCATTTAGATTTCCCTCTGATATTGATTGCCTTTGCCTATATTACATATGTAGTTGTATTAACACTTGATTATGAACCACAGGGCGGAGCTGATATGATTCTCATGGGCCACACCTTTACTCCACAAAGTGAATCAGATGAGATCGAGAACAAGTTAATATGCTTCTTTTTATAGTACGTTGTGTATTAGTTTCTAGTTAATTTGTAAAACAAGTTCTTCTGCCGAAGTCCTTGGTTGTGTAATAGTTTGTGCTCTTTCCTAGTTCAGTTGTAAGATACATGTTGCTTGTTATATGTATTTGATTTTTGTTTGGTTTGAGGAATCGTGTTTCGAATCATTTTCATATGGAATGGCATATCCCCAGGTGATATGATCTTAGTGTTTACATATTAGTGTTACATTGAAAAAAGGAGACCTAGAAGTTCATACACATCACATATAAATTGAACTTTCGACCATTGGACATTTTCATTTTATAGCAACAACAACACTATTTAGTCCCACAAACATTAGACCTTTTTATTTTACTAGCAACACAAACACCTATTTAGTCACACAAACAGAAGCCACTTTCATGGTATGAATGTCATGTTTTCTTAATTCTTTTCCTTTTTTTCGTTTTTCCTATCCCTATTGGTAGCGGATATATACACACACACACACAGAAAATGATTCAATTATATATCGTGGTATAAAAACAACTAAAGGGAAGTATTTGTATAATAACTTGAATAACTCCAAACACTTATAAAATGACCTGCAACAATGATGCTTCTATTGCAATTGAATCTCACATACCGAATCGAAAATTGTTACTTTTGTCTACTGTTTCTGCTTCTGGGACCGCAGCAGCTACCTCTGCACATAAGCAATGGAATCAATATGACACCGAAAACAAGTATTAAGGGGGTGTTTGGCAATGCTTAATAAAACTGTTGGGCTGCTACTTGGGTTTTGATACAACAATAAGGTGTTTTGGGTTTGCAAATTCAAACTGCTTATATAATTATTTCAAAAGACAATATGCTAATAAACAGTCTAGCGGGTGTTTTTTGTATTTATTTATCTCACCATTTTGCTAGAACTAGAAAGTTCTAAAAATATAATCTTCTTAATAAGAGTTTCAAAATTGAATACGTATAAGTTGGCCTACTGAAAACTATTGTTACCTAAGTACTAAAAATAGTCACTCAGCTCATCGACGTCGTATTCTTCAACAAATCAGCACAACTTTTCCCCTCTTCATTGCCATCGGTTTCCCCCATTGGAGATGACCCAATACAGATTCAGGTACGTACACGCAATTCATCAAACAGGTGGCGTGCATTATCAAGAAACACCCATTTTTGTTCTGAATTTGAATACATTGGAGATGATCCAATACAGATTCGTTCGACTCGAAGATCGCGATTCAAGTGACATCGAATGCTATACGACATGGATTGGTTATGAGATACAAGTACTATAATATGAAGACCAATAAGTTAACCTTCGTTTGGAAAGGACTTAGATTGATAACATTCATTGTTGGATCAGACCTTGCTACCACAAACACTAAAAACTCTCGTATGAAAGAAAATAATCGAAAACTTTGCTGGTAAAAAGTATATAGTATTTGAGATAGAAGACAAAATACTTTCTTGCTTTATTGAATAACCAAAGAAGCCTTAAATAGGCATACATGCAGCAACGTACACAAATACCTATTCAAAAGAGTAAACTAACACGTGGTACTGCTATCACCTATTCAAAAGGAAATTACCTAAGAAACCGTGAAACTCAAAACAACCAACTACCCAGTCCATGCAACGTTCATTTTGACTACCTACACTTATTCAAACTAATTCATTGCTTAATAAATAAACTCCAAATAACCGGCTGACCCAGTTGACCCGTAACCCATGAACCGTACCCGCCGACCCGTCATGTCAAGATTATCCAACAATCACCCCCATAATCTTGACATCGACCCGTTTCTTCAAAGTAGGGTGGGTTCATCTTCGTGGATCAAGTTAGCTTCTTCGTTCTTGTCTTTCCATTTTGTGCACTCACTTGCAAAGTGTCCAAATGCTCCACACTCATAACATCGAAACCCGCTTTTATCTCGATTAGCTTGTCCTCGACCCGTGCCTCTTCCGCGTCCTCTTTCACCTCTACCATAGCCTCTTCCACGACCTCTTCCTCTTCCATCCTGTTCACTGTTAGTCAACAAAAGTTGCCCTTGTTCTTCATCTTTTTCATCATGGCTTTTAAGCCTTTCTTCATAGGCTTTTAGCCTACCAACGGCATCATCGAATAGCATTGAGTCCAAGTCAAAGCACTGCTCAATCGAAGCCACAATTTGATGAAACGGCTTCGGCATCGAATCAAGCAACCTTTTCACCAACTCACCTTCTTCAAGTTCATACCCAAGACTCCTTACCTTAGATGCTAAACCGGTTAATTTCGTCACGAATTCATCAACCGTTTCACCATCCTTCATCCGACTCTTTTCAAGCTCCCTTCTTAGTGTTGCAAGTCGAGCCGCTCTCACACGATCCACTCCTAAATACCGTGTCTTCAAACCATCCCACACCTGTTTTGGGTCGGTATAACTTGCCATTTGCAAAACCATCTCCTCGGGTATAGCTTGAAACAAGAACGCAAGCGCTTGTTTCGACTTTTTCTGATCTGGTTCTTCTCCTAAATTCCTTGCTTCGACGGTCTCCCATAAGCCGTGAGCATCCATGATCGCCTTGACTTTTACCGCCCATGTCGGATAGTTCGTAGGGGTCAGAGTCGGGACTTGAAACGACAATGAACCTGCTTCTTTTGCCTGTACAATGGCCATTCTGCTGCGTTTTTTTTTTCCTGTTGGGACCTGCTGCGACTTGCTCCGATTTCTTACTTTCTTGCAAAACCTTGTTTCTTCTTGCTATTTTCTTGCTATAAATTCTTGCTTCTGGAAACTTGCTACTTTCTTTCTTCCTGGGAAATCTTGCTGTCTTGCTTATCTTGCTATCTTTCTTTGATTCTTGCTGTGACTTCCTATCTTGCTTCGTTTCTTGCTGTCACGTGGCTTAACTTGCGGCCTTCTTGCTTCAATATCTTGCTGAAATAAAACTTGCTTTTCTGATCACTTAATGATCAATCTTGCTGCTGCTTCATCTCTTTCTTGCTACGAATCAGGTATGAGCCTAGGGCTCTGATACCAAATGTTGGATCAGACCTTGCTACCACAAACACTAAAAACTCTCGTATGAAAGAAAATAATAGAAAACTTTGCTGGTAAAAAGTATATAGTATTTGAGATAGAAGACAAAATACTTTCTTGCTTTATTGAATAACCAAAGAAGCCTTAAATAGGCATACATGCAGCAACGTACACAAATACCTATTCAAAAGAGTAAACTAACACGTGGTACTGCTATCACCTATTCAAAAGGAAATTACCTAAGAAACCGTGAAACTCAAAACAACCAACTACCCAGTCCATGCAACGTTCATTTTGACTACCTACACTTATTCAAACTAATTCATTGCTTAATAAATAAACTCCAAATAACCGGCTGACCCAGTTGACCCGTAACCCATGAACCGTACCCGCCGACCCGTCATGTCAAGATTATCCAACATTCATTTGAATCTAGGTAGTTCCAAATGAAACTGCATCATCACTGTCGTTTGGAAGGCATCCAACATGACTGTCGTTTAGATTAAATCCAAACAACAGTGATATTGTCGTTTGGAATACAAGGGTGTTGTTTGGTTATGTTGAGTACTTGTGGTAGTACGCAAAATAATAGCGTTGGTCCCATTTTTTGTTATGATGTGTGTCTTGTATTGTGTGCATTGTATAAAACAGTTATTATATGCCACAATAAGTTCAACAGAAAAGACGGAGAACTTGAAACAACACCATCAGTGTAGCAGACATCTGCCTAGCTAGGCGGCCTATTAATCGGCGCCTAGGCGCTAATCAGCATGTCATCGCCTAAAAGGCTAAAACAAAAACTCATAACACTTTGTCTGATACGTGATTACCAAAGAAGAAAAAAGGAAACAACATGATTTTAAAAAGGCAAAATTTGGTAATTGATGACCTATGCACCCTATGGCCTATCGGCCTTAATGTGCTGGCCCAATCAGAATATGGTAATGGGCTCATTGGGCTGACCCATCCCTCGTGTTCATTCATCATTCCATCCCATTTGGACATACTTTTTGTGTGAAGGGTTGAACTTGTGCACACGCTTAAATAAATAGTTTGGGTTCGCATTGACAGGTTGAATTTGTTTTATTTATTTTAATAATGACAATTTACATGTGTGTTTATGCAGATTTTAATTTAAGTAAAAATGTTTTGAGTATTTTGTGAAAAATTTTAAAAAAATAAAAAAAAATAACATAACGTTCTTATAGTTTAAACCCAAGAATTGGTAGTTTGTATCAAGCATTAACCTGTAAATATTCATGTTCGGATCACATGACTTTTCTTTGTGTTAGATTTAAGCTGTTGAAAACGTTTTGATAAAAATGATCGAATTCAAGATTCAAAATTTTCAACATTTTATTTATTCTTAAGATGGGTGTGTCATAATTCTTCAATACAAGCTTAAGAATTATGATATCATCTTATTATATAAGATTCAATCTTTTTGTTAGCAGGGTACAGCAACAGCAAGAGCAGTAGTAGATCAAATGATGCAAAGACTGAATCCATACGATGGTGGCGTGTGGGGTTCGAGGGCCATCGTAAAGAAGGTGAAAAAGAAAGATTATTAATTGAGGTTTTGACATTCCTGGAAGCAATGGTATAGGTTTTGGTATATACGTTTTTGACCCCGGTTGTATAGAAATTTTTGGTATATACGTTTTCGACCGACCCCCGATCGGAAATCTCAAGCTTCGCCACTGCCTGGAAGTGTGGGTGGTGGAGAAGCTGTTGGTCTAAAGCTCCTATTTCTTCAAAGATTTTGGACTTAGGGGCAAGAGTAGCAATTTAATTATTAAGATTAAACTTATAGTTTTGTTTACTATATATGTAGTGATAAAAAAAATAAAAAGTCACACTACTACAAAAAGAGGCATTTGCTATGAAATTTTGCTACAGAAAAAATTGGTGGCAAAATTTGCTACGAGTTAGCTATGGATTAGCTAGGAACACATTTTGCTACGAATTAGCTACGGATTAGCTACGAACTTCCGTCGTAAATGAATTCCGTAGCAAAACTCATAGCAAATCCGTAGCAAAATTGACGAAATTAATATAAAGCATATAATGAAGCAAAACCGGTAGCAAAATCCGTCGCAAAACCATGAAAATAAGTATTTAGAAATAAACTAAAAAAAGTAAAATAGAATCTGAAGCAGAATCGATAGCAAAATTGTGAAAATAAATATAATAAAAAAACTTAGTAAAATTGGTAGCAAAGTCCTTAGCTAAATCATAAAAATAAATATTTAAAAACTAACAAACTGAGGTTTAAAAAAAACGGTAGCAAAAACGGTAAGTAAATAGGATCCGTAGAGAAATTGTTAGCAAAATCTAGAAAAATTCTTAAAAACTAACGTAGCAAAATCTGTAGCAAATCCATAAAAAAATCATTGCAAAATAAGAAAAAGAAAGTATTAAAAAAATAATTTACTAATATCAATCACAACATCCATAGCAAAATACGTTGCGAAAACAAAAAAAAAAATTAATTAATAATAGTGGTAGCAAAATCCATAGCAAAACTAACAAAATAAATATTCAAAAAAAAAAACAATAAAAAAGACGCGTAACAAAATCCATAAGCAAAAATGAACAAAAGAAATATTAAAAAATAATTAATAATATTAACAACAGAAAAATCAAAAGCAAAAATATTAATTAGTTAAAAATAGTTAAAAAAAGTCAATTTTACACGCACTGGTGTGAACATAAATACATTTAATATAGCTATCTCATACAAATAATATAAATAATACGTACTAAATTAAGCATAGGGATGAGCAAATGGTGTTGGGTACTGGTACTGAATATATTTGTTACCGACTTTTGACGTTTTTGGTACCGGTTTGGTACGATACCGGTATTTATCAGTTTTACCACTCAAATACAAGTACCGTACCAGGTATTTTCAGTACCGATGCCCATTCTTGGGATTTTCAGTACTAGTTGACACCGAACTCATCCCTAGTTAAACATATTAGATCATTCTGGTAATTGGTTTTTATAACGTTTTCATATTATTTGCACTCATATATAAATATACAAAATCCATGGAGGGGAATAGTGCCAGACATCTGCTTGACATTTCTCCGTTGACCCGAATAAATTATGATTTTACCCCAGCTTAGAATTATGATTTGGACCCTAGTCAATATACAAAATCCATGGAGGGGAGTAATCAGGTAGCTAGCTGCCTAGCACTTTCTCACTGGCCCGAACAAATTACGATTTTACCCCAGCTTAGAATTACGATTTGACGCCAATTCAAAATTCCAGTCTTACCATCGTTGAAGATTTCGACAAATTACGATTTTACCCAAGTCAAATTTACGATTTTGCCCCCAATTTAAAATTACAACGTTGCCACCGTTGTAGCTTTTGACAAATTATGATTATACCAATGTTTTAAAATCCGGTTTTTATACCATACCGGATTTGGCTCAAAAACGGTTTAACCGAGTGTATAGAGCGGTTCAATCGGGTGTACCGGGCAGTTTAACCGTTTTACTGGATCGTTCAATCGATATAACTGGCAGGTCTGAACCGGTTTTTAAAACATTGGATTATACCCCAGTTGAACTTACGATTTATCCCAAATTCAGAATTACAGTCTTTTCATCGATTTCGTTTTTTTTTCTAGCCAAACTTTGATAGTGTTTTGTTTTAATTGGTAGAGAAATATTTGGCCGAGCGCCCCACAACGCGGGTGGGACATAAACTAGTTTACTTCTTATACATTTTCAAGATGGGGGAATAGTGCTAGGCAGCTGCCTAGCACTCCCCCATTGGACCAACACGTTTTGTTATTTTATATCCATTTTAAAATTACGTCTTTGCCCCCAACTCAAAATAAAATTACGCTTTTTGTCCCCATCTCAAAATTACGATCTTGCCCTAAATTCAAAATTACGACTTTGTCTGGCACTCCCCCATTGGACCAACCAGTTTATTATTTTATATCCATTCTAAAATTACGTTTTTGCCCCTATTTAAAATTACGGTTTTGCTCCCAGCTCAAAATAAAATTACGATTCTGTCCCCAGCTCAAAATTACGATTTTTCCCTCTATTCCAAATAAAATTGTAGTTTTGCCCTCAACTCAGAATTACCTTTTCGCCCCCAGTTCAAAATAAAATTTTGTTTTTTCCCCAGCTAAAAATTTCGATTTTGCCGTCTGTTCAAAAATGTGATTTTCCCCGTTTAAAAAATTGTGATTTCGCCCTCAATTCAAAATTACGTTTTTTCCCCAGTTCAAAATAAAATTATGTTTTTGACCCCAACTCAAAATTACGATTTTGCCATCGGTTCAAAATAAAATTGTGCTTTTGCCTCCAGCTTAAAATTACGATTGTACCATTAGTTCAAATTTATATTACGCTGTTACCCCACGTTCAAAATTACGAATTTGCCCCTGTGAAAATTTACAATTGTGCCCCTGGTTTAAATTTATAGTACTCCCATTACTGTAGCTTTTGACAAATTACGATTTTACCCAATAAAAAAATACAACTTTCACTCAGTTAAAAATTTTAATATTGCCATTGTTTTAGTTTTTTTTTTTAAACTATAAAAGTGTTTTGTTTTAATTGGTTGATTCGATTTATTTGTTTTTCGTGTCAATGAACTGCCTAACACTCGCTCATTATTCGGCCATCGCCCCGCAACGCGGGCGGGGCGTCAACTAGTATACTACAAAGACCATGAGGGGGAATAGTGCCTAACAACTGCCCGTCACTCCCACATTGGCCCGGACAAGTTACGATTTTACCCACAATTTAAAATTACGATTTTCCCCCTTTTCAAAATTATGATTTTGTCCCTCATTCTAATTTACATTCTTGCCACTCTTTTAGCTTTTGACAAATTATGAATTTTACCCCAGTTAAAAATTATGATTTTGCCCCAGTTCGAAATTACGTTCTACCCACCGTTTTAGTTTTTTTAGCAAAACTATGGTTGTGTTTTATTTTAATTGGTTGACTCGATATAATTTATTCGTGTCAGATAGCTGCCTTGTACTCGCTCATTGTTTTGACAAATTTCAGTTTTGCCCCGAGCTAAAAGTTATAGCTTTGCCATTGTTTTAGTTTTTTTTTATCTAGCAAAGCTACGATACTGTTTTGTTTTAATTGTTAAACAAATATTCGGTCTAGCGTCCCGCAAAACGGGCAGGACATAAAACTAGTTCATTTACATATATAATATCAATTTAGTTATATGCAATTAACACTTAATCATGTTTAATTAGAGGTGGCAATCCTGACCCAAAGGCTTTCAAGTGGGTTAGTTTGGGTTGCTTTTAAAATTACATGGTTAGTTTGGGTAAGATATTTTAACTAAACGGGTCACAACGGGTCAATTGAAATTTCATCTTGTTATTTTCGGGTCAAAGCGGGTCAACAACTTTAAAGAAATTGGTCGATGTTGATTAGCACCTTAAAGAAACGGAACAAGTTTTGGATCAGAATGGGTTTCGGGTCGGCACAAGTATCCACACAAGAGGGGTTATGGCACGAAACAAGTTTTGGTTCGGAACGGTTTCAGTTCGAATTGAATTTCGGACCGAGACGGGTTTTGGATCGGAACGGGTCGGTTAGGATCGGGTTCGGGCCGACACGGGTTTCTGCACGAGACGGGTTTTGGATCGCAACAGGTTTTAGGCCGACATGAATTTTCGCACGAGACGAGCTTCGGGTCGGGACGGGTTTCGGTTTGGTTTCGTTTTTTGTTTCGGTTTCACTACTACAAAAAGAGGCACCTGCTATGAAGTTTTGTCATGAAATAAAACTGGTCGCAAATTTTGCTATGTATTATTGTTAAAAATTATTATTTGGGTTTCAACTTTTTATTGTTAATAAAATATTTTATAAAATATTTTGTGATTGGTTACTTTAATTATTAATAAAATACAAAAATATTTTATAACCTCCTATAAATTCATTTTACCTCGGTAGAACCACTTTTTCCTCCACTAACCCACTTTCCCCTAAAACTACTTTAGTTCCCTCCTAATTTCAAACACAATTTAGTAATTCCCCCCCATATATTACCCCTATTTCAATCAATAATGTTACTACCATGTCTTTAGATTCGTGCCTCTCTGAAATCCTCTTCCCTCCCCTCTCACTAATACCGATCCCTCTTTAGGGCCGGGTCACCGAACAACAGGTATATATGTCTTTTGATATATGGTAAGTATTTCTATTATGTTAATTTCATTATACTTTACTTCTATTTGATCTATCTACTTTGGTTTGTAGGAGTACTAAAACCTTTATGAACAACAGGCACATCAACTGTTTGATAATTTGCCCCAACTAGATGTTGATGTTGGGGATACACAAGGAGACAACCGTTCATGTCTGCTTCAACTTTCTTTTGTTTGATTGAGATGTACATCAAAGTAGTTTATTAATGTCTTGGAAAAGAAGCCTTGGCAATGGTTTATTTTTTTTAACAAAATTTCTTGGCATGTATTTAGATTATTAAAAGTGTTATTTTTAATGGTTTTTAATGATTATGCAGGGCAACGATGGACGTATGCCTCGCACAAAATAGTGGTACACCTTATTAAAATTTATCAAATCCTTTTCTTCCTACATTTAGAATTTACATGTTAAGTACTAATGAATTTGCTACTTTTTATATGTAAAAATAGTTTCATTAGATGAGCATGGCAACGATGGATGCATATGGAACTTGTGCTCAAAGTTCAAGAGATATCAATATTCATAAACTTTATCCATCAATTGGGTGGTGTGTAATTTTGTATGATGTGGATCTGCTAGACGTTACAGAATTTATGAACACAAACTTGTGATTAGAGAATACAATTTGTATCGTACTTACATAATTTGTATAATTTTGTATTTCATTTGAATAATGTGTACAGTTTTATTGGTTTATATAAAACTGAATTATATATATTTTTGGGTTGAATTATGTGTATATGTATATTTAGGATTAAATTATATAATTTTATAGCTTTTGCAGAAATATGAAACAATTTTATTTTTATATTTTGCAAAAAGAATTTTAGCCAAAGCTATGGTGAATTTTGTAGCCAAATTTCATAGTCCAATTTGTAGCTAAAAGAGTGTAGCAAAATCCGTAGCAAACTTTTTCGTAGCAAATTCATAATTAAAAGATCAAAGAGCGATGACTCTTTAATAGCAAAATTTTGTAGCAAAAACTTCTTCGTAACAAAAAATCAGTCGCAAAATTACGTAGCTAAAAATCTCTGTAGCTAAAAAGTTCGTAGCTAAAAACCTCCGTAGCTAAAAAGTCATAGCGAAATTCCGTAGTAAACTTTTTCGTAGCAAATCCGTGGCTAAAATACCAACGCCCCTTTTTGTAGCTAAAATCGTTGCAAATATAATTTCCATAGCTAAAGTTCATAGCAAATCAATTAGCGACGAGACTTGTAGCTACGAACGAAATCAGTAGCAAATCCGTAGCAAAATGGGTGTTTGCTACGGATTTGCTGCGAATTTGGCCATAGCAAATACATATTTCTGTAGTAGTGTCAAGTTGGAATCAGAATCAATAAAAAGTGTTGCATCATTTTTCTAATGAAACTGGTACTCCTACATAAGTAAAGTAGATGATTCTTCATTTCATAAGAATAATAATAAACACACAGACAAAATCAAATCCGTCAAATAATAATAATAAGAATCAACTTATAATAGGATGGATCTTTATACCTTATCTTCCTTCGAAACAAGTATGGATTACTCGTTGTAGTCTTTACCTTTGAGAATGGATGAACCACAAGAATTTATCGGTTTTAGTTTTCCTTCAGTTTAGACACAATCTGTGGGTAAGACGATTTGTTGATGTTACATTTGAGTATGTTTTGGTTAAATCTGTATTTATCCGCTCACTTCTTGTAGGTCCCTTTTCGCGGAGGATTACGAACCTAAACCTTGTTATACAAACCTACTAGCGAGTGCGGAATCCAAGCTAGCAAGCAAACCGAGTTAGTAGCAAGTAGAGAAACAAACACACAAGTTCACCGATTAACACAACTTGTATTAATGCAATGAGGGTTCGGTTACAAGCTCAATGTTTACAGAAATGTTCTATAAACTCTCAAAGTGTGTGTGTGAGTTTTGGACAGAATGCTCTCAGCCTATCTCTCGGTATCTTTCTGTCTGTGTGCCTGTCTTGAACTCAACACATTGCATGGGTATATATACCCATACACAGCAGGTCTGCTCGAAGGATCTGATAGATGGTCCGAAGGATCATCTATCGATCACAACATGTTCGAAAGATGAGCATGGACCTCGAAGGATGATCCTTCGAGGTCTAATATTCGAAGCATATCTTTCGAGCACCTCGAAGGATCAACAGTATCCTTCGAGGCTATCCTTCGATACAGACTAACATCTTTCAACTAATTGACCAAGTCAAACTAGGAGGATAGTTGACTTAGTCAACTTACAGACTATCAAGGACATCGTTTACATACAGACCGAATACAGACAAAGTACAGACACAAGTGCACCAACAAACTCCCCCTTGGCTGTAGCTTTGTCTTTATCTTCTATAGTTGTAGACTCGTCTCGAACTTTGACGGTCTTTGGTCTTCGAGTTACCAAAACTCTGATGTCCTTTCAAGTCTTCAATGTCGGAGGATCTTCAAAGTCTTCACGTCTTGAAAGCAGAGAGTGTATCAACAAACTACCCGTATCATGTAGGAAGTGTGTTGACAAACTCCCCCTTAACATAAGCTCCCCCTTGAGTTATGCTCGTGAAAAGACTTTATCTTTATGAAGTGAGATCCTTGTGGTGTTGATGATGGCCAACGGCAACTCGATCATTTTCATCACTTGAGCGCCTTCTCGTCGTGTCTTCATTCCAGAGCTTGTCATCGACTATGTTCTCCCAGCCTTTAGAATCTGCACATGCAAGAAATCTAAACGCATAATGAGAACAACTGCTTGGAATATAGTTATCATACACTCATGACACACGAATGACCATGTCATAATCAAACACCGTCCGACAGTTTGAAAGTTTAAATTTGTCAATTTTAGTTTTTAACTTTCAAACATGTAAATTTTTGACCGTTTATGAAGATTTAGTCAATTCGGTTTTCAGTCAGGTTTCAGGTAACGAAGACTTGAGCTCCAACATCGTACGATCGAAAATAAAGCAGAAATAAAATCTTTTTGGCTTTTATAAAGTTTATATTAAAACACAGATAAAATCTTTTTGGTATTTTTGAAATTAAAAGACAACAATTTAAAATCCTTTGAGTGTTATCAAACGACATCACCGCTAATGTCGTGCTGATATGCACCAAACGACGAAACTGTTTAAAAGAAATAATAAAAGTTAAGCAGTAAATAAATATATACAGACGTTCTTTTTGCGAGTCTCGAGGGTAAGAGAATCATATCAGTGTACGGTCATGCCAAAACACTCTTGTTGTTCAGTTAGTTAACATTTAGATAAGCATCCTATAACAATTATCGGTATTGTTGTCCACTTAAGCTCAACTCATCAGATGTAATCATGGCGAGGGGATACGTTAAGGTATGATTTATACTTACCGACCGGTGTTCATCCACATCACGACACATTCCCGTATCAAGGTATGCACGAGGGTTCATCTTACCGGTGAGTATACCGATTATCATCTGTTTGACCGTATAAGCTGTGAGATACTCACTTATTTTGATTTGAAAACCAAGTCCTATGTGATATAATCACTTATTGATGAGGAACTTGATTTTCGTATGCATGAGGGCACAGGTGCAAGTTCGTGAACAGGTCAGTACTTCCGTACAGCAGAGAGACGAACTTGACACCTGGATAAATGTGATATTTTTATCACTTATTTGAATTGGACATGTGATTGTTTATCACTTATTGAGGTCGAATGCAGTATGCAATATGTACACGTATGTATAGTATCATGGAAGATCTAGACTTGCGTCCCCGTTATTTTTCGGTAAAAGATACAACCATGATACCCAGATGATAAGCAGCATAAAGACCGAATATCTCAGAACCTCGGCAATCTATCAAACGAAATTTCGGTACTAAGATCATATGCCAATGAATGGTTCCCACCTGATCTTCAGTCGATTAAGATTTATATCACCCTGCACATTTTAAAATGATTGTGAGCCTACCGATACATCTTATATAGAGCTGCTTATCGTTTTGCATTTAAGGTTTAAAGAGGTTGGATAGACCACTGATGTACTATCACTTTCTCTTTTGCTCGCCAGGAAACTCATTTTTGTTTTTCTATTGTTTTTGTGTTTTTGAAATTTTTCGATGTTTTTGGATTTTCTGATTTTTTTTTTTTTTGGATTTACTCCCCCTAAAATCAATAAACTAAGATAAATTTAAAAACACACAAAGATATTTACAAAAATGATTTTCCGATGTTGGTTTACTCTTGCTTGACCTTAATGCCGTTTACCAATAATAAGAAGTCAAATCTTGATTTGTCAAAAGCTTTGGTAAATAAGTCGGCACGTTGGTCATCGGTGTGGACCTTAACAACATCGATTAGCCTTTTCTCAAAGCAATCACGTATGAAGTGATATTTGATTTCGATGTGTTTGGTCTTTGAATGCTGCACAGGATTTCTAGTGATATCTAAAGCAGCAGAATTATCAACGTAAATAGGAGTAGTTAGGAATTCAAAACCGTAGTCCCGCATTTGTTGTTGGATCCAAAGAACTTGGGAGCAACAACTTGAGGCAGCAATGTATTCAGCTTCGCATGTTGATGTAGCTACACACGTCTGCTTCTTGCACTGCCATGTGACTAGGCGATTTCCTAAGAACTGACATCCAGCCGTTGTGGACTTGCCGTCGATTTTGCATCCGCCAAAATCAGAATCACTGAAAGCTACCAATTCAAAGTTATTATCCCTAGGGTACCACAGACCGGTGTCAGGGTACGCCTTCAAATAACGAAAAATCCTTTTAACAGCAGCAAGATGTGAGGCCTTCGGATTAACTTGATATCTGGCAAGCAGGCACGTCGGGTACATTATGTCTGGCCTTGATGCTGTGAGGTACATAAGAGATCCGATAATAGCGCGATAGATTGAAGGGCTAACAGCTTCTCCCTTCAAGTCTGGAGTAATTCCGTGATTAGTTGGCAATGGGGTACCAATGGGCGTTGCATCAGACATCTGGAACCGGCTCAAGATGTCACCAACATATTTAGTCTGATGGATGAATATCCCAGACTCCGTTTGTTGTACTTGTAGGCCCAAGAAGAAAGTCATCTCCCCCATAGCACTCATCTCGAATTTATCCTGCATAATGCGCTCGAATTCCCTACACAAGACATCATTAGTAGAACCAAAAATAATGTCATCAACGTATACCTGTACCAGAAGAAGATCTCCATCTTGTTCTTTGATGAAAAGAGTACAGTCGATAAGACCTCTGCGAAAACCGTTCTCCAGCAGATAGTGTGATAAGGTTGCATACCAAGCTCGTGGTGCTTGATGAAGACCATAAAGAGCTTTGTTGAGCAACCAAACCCGATCGGGATGGATAGGATCTTCAAAACCTGGAGGCTGTTCGACGTATACCTCTTCTTCAACCACACCGTGTAAAAATGCACTTTTCACGTCCATCTGATAAACCTTGAATCCTTTGAAGGACGCATAGGCTAGAAAGATTCGAATTGCTTCGAGACGTGCCACTGGTGCATAGACTTCGTTGTAGTCGATCCCTTTAATCTGACGAAAACCTTGAACGACTAAACGTGCTTTGTTTCGGATAACAACTCCGCGGTCATCCTTTTTGCATTTGAAAACCCAACGGGTACCAATCTTCTTGTATCCAGCAGGTTTCTCTACTAGTTTCCAGACACCCAGCTTCTGGAATTGTTGCAGTTCTTCCTGCATTGCTTCAACCCAAGCGTTATCTTTCAAGGCTTCTTTCCACGTTCTTGGTTCTTCTTGTGAGACATAACACGCGAAGGACCAATCGTTTTGTTGCCCGGATTCTCGAATAGCTGCATACAAGCCTGCATTGTTGTTGTTTCGCAACATGTTTCTTGTTTGTACGCCACTTTGCACATTTCCAATGATGTTTTGTTGAGGATGGGTATTATGAATCCTTGTTTCTGGATTATCTGGAACTGGAACATTTATACCCAGGTTGTTAAGATTAAGATCAACAACCAATTCAAGACCCGGAATTGACGAAGAAGATGATGCAGTAGTCTCAGCTGTTCGATGTGTATCCACTGGAGGAGTACCCTCTAAAGTACCATGAACTGCTGTTGTAGGAGCTTCTTGATCTGCATCTAGAAATTCATCATCCTCTGAAGATTCGTTCAATTCGTTTGCATCATGAAAATCCTCATTGTTGAGAGTATTATTGTTCACCGAAGAAGATGGTTCTTGATTAACAAGAATTGGACGAACCACCGGTGAAACTGTTGCATTGTCACTCTCGAAAAACATCCTAGCCGCAGCATTTTCTTCAACGGCTTCAACATTGATCGAATTGAAGAAGTCATCATACTCAAACATCCAAGGTTGACCCGGATTTTTGACTGGCAAGGTTTGCCTTTGTACTCTGACCTCAGACCATTCCTCGACCCTTTTAGTCTCTAGATTCCAGACTCGTAAGTTAGGGGTTGCATACCCAAGAAAGTATCCATCAATTGCTCTTGCCCCAAACTTTCCATTAGGATCGATGATTGTGCATGGAGCTCCAAACGGTTCTAGATAAGACAAATCTGGTTTCCGTTTTTGAAGAAGCTCAAAGCAGGTCTTGTTGTGCCTTTTGACTGTAAGGACTCTGTTCAATGTGTAACATGCAGAGGCCACAGCTTCAGTCCAGAATGGAATGGGCAACTGTGACTCTACCAACATTGTCCTAGCAGTCTCGATCAATGTGCGGTTCTTACGTTCAGCGACACCATTCTGTTGAGGAGTATAAGCTGCACTAAACTCATGAAGAATACCCTTTGAAGTGCAGAACTCCGCCATGGAATGATTCTTAAATTCAGTACCATTGTCGCTACGTATCCGCCTAACCTTCAACTTATACAAATTCTCAATCTGAATGATCAAGTTTTTGATAATACCAAAGGTTTCACTCTTGTGTGCCATGAACGCAACCCAAGAAAATCTTGAATAATCATCAGTAACCACGAGGCAGTATTGATCACCCCGAATACTCTTGTGCTTGACAGGACCGAACAAATCCATGTGCAAACGTTCAAGAGGAACTGCCACTGTGTTGATCTTCTTTGTAGGGTGCTTCTTCTTTGTTTGCTTTCCTTTCTGGCACGAAACACAGACGTCTTGAAGATGGAAATTTTTGAGGGGAACACCATTCACCAATTCATTTGAAACCAAATGATTCATTTTGCGTAAGTGAATGTGACCCATTCGTCTGTGCCAAGAGATAGTGTCTTTTTCTGTGGCTTTAGAAACGAAACAAGTTGCTTGTGCAGACGTAGTAATAGCCTGGCTCATGTCAAGGACGTACAAATCATTTATCCTTGGAGCCGACAAGAGAATCCATTCTTTTGGAATTTTGAAGCCGGGTTTCAGCACATAACATCCATTAGCATCAAAGTGTACTGAAAATTTCTTGTCACAAATTTGAGAAACACTAAGAAGATTGTGATCAAGTTGTTGCACAAAGTTGATCTTGTCAAAGCTGACAATCCCGTTAGATATCATTCCTTCACCCGTTATATATCCACCCTTATCTCCAGCAAAAGCAACATAACCTCCTCTAATAGATTTAACGTCGTAGAGAAGCTTCATGTCGCCTGTCATGTGCCTGGATGCCCCACTATCAACAATCCAATGACTACTGATAGTTCCTCCTGAAGCACCCTGCACATGAACTCAAATGAATTAGTTGGAGATGGGGACCCAAGCCATTGTGGTCTTGGGTCTTCCATTTTCATCAATGACAATAACTTCTTGTCTTTGATGGTTGGTGAATTGTGATGGTCCCCCTGATTCAGTAACCGTTTTTGGTTTCCAAGTCTGTTTGGTTTCACCAGTGTTTTTCTTTAAAAGTTTAACTTCTTGATGATTTGAAGTTTTAGAATTGTCTGGTTTTACAACAACAGATTGTTTTTGAACCGCATCGGTTTTAATCGCTTTTTCTATCTTTTTGACCTGTTGCCTTTTCTGTTTCATTTCCCTTTCTTTTACAAGTCGGGGATCTTGTTTTGTGGAAACTGTTGGCTTACGGTCAGTTTTGCCACGGGGATCATCAATCTTTCCTTTTTGTTTATGAAGATATGGACAATTACGAATAATATGTCCAATGGTTCCACACTCAAAACATGATCTTCGTTCTACAAACCCCGAAGTATCATGTGATCGCTTAGCCGATGATGTAGAACTTTGTGAACCCGAGGTACTAGGTTTTGAACTGCTTGGTTCATTTCTTTTCTCGACAATAGCTTTCTTGACAAAATCTAAGTTAGATTGGTTTTCGAACTTTTCAATTTTGTCTGTTCCCGTCGATTTCACAAAGTTAACATTCTTCTTCTTCTTTTGATTCGGCTTCTTTTGGACTTGAGCCGGTGCTTTACCTTTGGGTTTGGTGTGATTTTGCTGTTTTGGCATTGTTGGTAATTTCTTGTTTCCAAATTGCTTTCGGATTTCAGCTTTTGGGATAGGAGGACACTGTGTAACTGTAACTTTAGGTCCTGCCTTTCCCAAGAACTTACTCGTCGAATTCTCAAAGACTTTACTGATTAAGGATTGATTAACATTCTTAATAGGAAAATCTTTGTCAGAGTAAATTTTGTCATCACCAACAAGAGTGTACAGCAAATTCACACTCTCCGGCTCTTCTGCAGATGAGGACTCAGTCGCAACAGTCTTAGCGGTTTGTACAGGGGGGTCACATAAAATGTGATTCTCAAGAGGTATGTCCTCATTTTTGGCTACCGCATCAGACTTTGCTGAGACAGTATCATCAGATTCATCATCAGACGAATCAGCATCCTCAATCACAACTGGAGGATCTTGATTCTGTTCAGCACTCACAAATGTATCTGCTGACACATCTGAATCTGAGGATACTTCCTTTTGGTATCCGAGTCCTGCAGCAAACTCCTTAACATCTAGAGGCACAGAAGGTTCAAAGAATACCCTGTCCTCTTCATCAGGCATGGCGTCATAATTATGTCTCACTGGTGGTGGACACTTCTTGTAGCCTATGCATGTGACATCTCTCTTTTCCTTCTGAACGTCAATGATGTGATCTAACACATAGCTAGAACTCAAATAACTGTCTAGCTTGAGTTGGATCGCGTCACTTTCGGTTTTCACACAAGCCATTTCTTTTTGCATACTCTCAAGGCGAGATATATACAAATTAATATCAGTTTGTTTTCTTGAAACCATTTTGGTCAGTTCAGTTTTATCCTTCTTTAATGTTTCAATTACTGACTTAAATTCTTTTTCATGGTTTTCATAAAACATGTTGGCTTCTGTGCATTTAGAGAGATCCACAGTCAGCTTCTGATTGTGAATGAATGTCACATCATATTTCTCTTGCAAAGTGTCATGCTTACTTTGCAAGTCACTCAAATTCTCATTCACAGTAGTATGTTTGTCTTGCAAGTCAAACAAACTAGCTTGTAAAGCATCATGTTTGCCTTGCAACTCAGACATACTTTTCTCCAGATCAGCACATCTAGCATGCAATCTATCACATTCATCACAATTAATAGCAGTGGGTTCATCGACACATACCTGACTTGATGAACCGTCGACATTAGCCATAAAGGCTGAATGGAGAGAAGACGAAGTATAAGCAGCTTGATCCACCAAAATAGATCTTCTTTGAGTTTCTGCTGCAGCTTCCTCCAAAAGTTCATCAATATCTGCATCGATTGCTGCATTCGATGTCTCACCCACATAATCATCACCAGAATTGGATGATTGTTCATTAGCACTCCTGCTATAACCAGAAGAGTCTTCATCTTCAGACGATTCACCACCACTGGCAGAAGATTCTCTACCACTGGTGTGAACCAACTCTTTCACAATTTGAGCAAAACATGCTGTTTCATCAGGAGCATCACCACCCAACTGGATTGACCAGTCACAACCTTCATCCACCTGAACTGCAAGTGCTCGGTTGGTTTGGTTATTTGCAGGCACCAATGAACGCTTAGTGTTTCTGTTCTGATTCTGCTGGTTGCCTCGGTTTCTGAAGGGATTTTGATTCCCGTGCTGTGCTGGCTTTGTACATTCCCTTTTACAGTGGCCCCGTTCACCACAGTTGAAGCACTTAACAGCCTGCTTATCGAACCCATACTTGGTGTCTCGCTTACTTTCCAAGCTGGTTCTGCCAGTACTTTCCATCCAATCCTTTGCTCTTCTCACTGCACTCGCAAAGGCCCACTTGATATCCATCAAGTCCATCTCTTCCTTATCAATCTGCCTGTAATCTTCTTGTGTCAGATTAATGTTTCCAATCTGACCTTCTATCAACCCACAGTACGCGCTCACTACAGTGTTAAGTAGCTCCATGTGTTCCTTGGCTACTTCTACACTGACTTTAGAGAAGCTTGAAGTGTCAAGCTGTACTGTATTTGGCTTTGGTTGTTGACCTGCAGCAGATGATGTTCCTCCATAACACGCATATTGTGGTTGTTGAGCAGGAGGAGGAGGAGGTGGTTGTATTGGATTTCCATACAGATCTGTGGTTGGAGGCGGCTTTACAGGAACTTGCACTGGATTGCCATACATATCCGTGCTTGTGACAAACGCCGTTTGAAGTGGAGCATGTGAACCGACTTTTGCAGATGAAGTAGTGGAGGTGCCATAATACATCTCTGGATTCTGTGGCACTGCAACTCTCTTTGCCTTCAACGTTTCTTCCTGATCCTTGTTCTCCAGAAGCTGCACGAAATCGTTGATATTTGTAGTTTTCAACGTTCCGTTGTACTTTAAGATTTCCAGGAAGTTATTCCATTGAGGAGGCAATGCATCGGCAAACTTCTTTACCACCTCTGTTGGAGTCGTTGTGACTTCAAAGTTGGTCAGCTCAGTAAGTAGATGATAGAAACGGCTTGTCATATCTCCCAAGGACTCCTTATCCATACATGTGAAGCCATCGAATTCTTTCTTCAGTAGATCTCGTCGTAGTTGACGTGTGGCTTCATTACCTACTCCTCTTGTCTTCAATGCATCCCACAGCTTCTTCGTAGTCTTGAAACTGACGAACTGATGATAAATATCCTTGCTCAGTGCTTGAGTGAGAATAGCGTATGCTTTCTTTTCTAAGTCATACGTCTTCTTTTGATCATCAGGAAGATCGGCAAATGTAGCTGTCGAAGAAGCAGCAACCTCGATAGTTTGATCGAATTCCGTAGTGAACCGCAACCACAACTCTGTATTTTGACCAAGAATGTATGTATGGAAACGATCAACCCATCCCGGATATTCATTAAGATGCATCAACTTTGGAGGCCTGTTCAAACTTCCGGTTTCACTTTCGCTTAGTAGAAGACTTTGAATACTCGGAGTTTGATTTGAAACAAACGCCCATTGACCAGCTGGAGTGGCATTTGTTTGTGAGGATGTAGATACTGGCGATTCGGCCCATGACGGAGATTGACTGGTATTCATGTATTTTCCACTGTCTGGAGCCGGATTTCCCCACCAACTCGGATTCATCTTTAACAAGGAAAATAAATTCTATGTCCAAGTCTCGAAGGATGATGAGCACCCGAAAGATCACTCCCAGTCGAAGGACCCTGGTCGAAGGATCTGAAATCACAGAAACTTGTTAACAACAAACAGACCACAATCGAAAGATATAACCTTGTTCGAAGGATCAACAGTACTCGAAAGATTACTGTTGACTCTCGAACAATGATTTCGAAAGATTCAAGAGCTCGAAGGATTCTCCTTTGAAAGATCCTTATCTTTCGAGCTAAATCCTTATCTTTCGGACACTTGTCTTTCGATTAGATTCCTTTCTCGAAGGATATGATTCAGACTTCGAAGGATGGGTCGAAGGATAACAATCTTTCGAGCCTTCCTTGATCGACAGATGTCGAAGGATAGTCTTTCGATGTCGAAAGATATCTTTCGAGACCTCTGACACAGACTGATCTGATGTGATAGGTTGGTGAAAAAGGTGATGGGTTGGTGAAGTACTTTCGGCAGAAAGGTATGTTCTGCACACGGATCTTCACCAACTTTTTGACTTTCAAAAACAATGCCCAAAAATGGCAAACCTTATCCACCAAGTCCGGTCACCGGAAACACACCGGAAATTGGCCGGAAAACACAAAGTTTCTTAAAAACCAATTTCCAAGTTACCCAACCCAACTTTAAACACTCCCGGTTAGTTTAGACACGTTTTTACTCAAAGAAAATGCAAGAAACTAAGTAAAAACAGGTGCAAAACCAAGTGTTTCAACACACCAAAACTTGTAAAAACCCGGTTTTAAACAAGGTAAAGAGCCAAGCTCTGATACCACTTGTAGGTCCCTTTTCGCGGAGGATTACGAACCTAAACCTTGTTATACAAACCTACTAGCGAGTGCGGAATCCAAGCTAGCAAGCAAACCGAGTTAGTAGCAAGTAGAGAAACAAACACACAAGTTCACCGATTAACACAACTTGTATTAATGCAATGAGGGTTCGGTTACAAGCTCAATGTTTACAGAAATGTTCTATAAACTCTCAAAGTGTGTGTGTGAGTTTTGGACAGAATGCTCTCAGCCTATCTCTCGGTATCTTTCTGTCTGTGTGCCTGTCTTGAACTCAACACATTGCATGGGTATATATACCCATACACAGCAGGTCTGCTCGAAGGATCTGATAGATGGTCCGAAGGATCATCTATCGATCACAACATGTTCGAAAGATGAGCATGGACCTCGAAGGATGATCCTTCGAGGTCTAATATTCGAAGCATATCTTTCGAGCACCTCGAAGGATCAACAGTATCCTTCGAGGCTATCCTTCGATACAGACTAACATCTTTCAACTAATTGACCAAGTCAAACTAGGAGGATAGTTGACTTGGTCAACTTACAGACTATCAAGGACATCGTTTACATACAGACCGAATACAGACAAAGTACAGACACAAGTGCACCAACACTTCTTTAGTAAATCTTTTTCTTTTGCTGTCCCATAATATATTAAAGCGTTCATTCTAAGATGTGATCACTGCGAGAGAGAAACCTGGAACAATTGCTGTGATTTTTTTTTTTGTTATAAGTTATAAGTGATTTGGATGTTGTCTTACTATACATAGACACTCCTCAATAGACTGCAGAACTACAAATAAATAAATAAATAAATAAATAAATAAATAAATAATAATAATAATAAATAAATAAATATATAATAATGCAAGCATTATATAGCCAAAATACAAGGAGCTGCAAAGGTCAAGAAGCTCCAACTGTTTGGGTTCAATTATAACTGATGATGTCTGGGATTTAAAATGAATGATACTCATTTGTATAGATATAAGTTCATTACACTTTCTTTTTTTTTTTGAATGACAAAAAAACAAAAGATCGTATCCATTTGACGTCCTTGGAGTAGGTGTATGTGTAGGTGGTAGCTATTTTCTTAGGGTATGTATGGTATGGAGCTTTAAGGGGCTTTTAGGAGCTTCTTGTCACACCCCAACCGATGGTGGAATACCGGGATGAGACGAAATAGATTGCAAGAGACTTCATAACACTATTTGTGACAATATTCAAATCAACTATTTTCATTTCATAAGTCAAATTGTCAACGTTACATAGAAGTCTCAAATAACAACATGTTCATAACGTAACATAACAAGACAAAATTTGATACAACAATTTAAACCTAAGACGTCTAAATGTGTATCTAGGCATCATTGCTACTTCGTTGCATAGCATCATCATTCTCAACCTCAACCTGTAAGATGTTTAAAATAAAGTTCAATGAAAAAGCAAAGGCGAGTACTGTCACAACCCCCGGTCCCTAGTTCCCGGGAACGGGCGGCCGTGAGCCAGTTTCGGTGGTATCACATTTATTTATCCAATTTGGCAGCGGAAATTTTCATCAGGACCGTAGTTAGAAAATATTTAATCAGAGTAAACCACCATGTTTTATAACATTAAACATATGGGTAAAAACCCAAGTTTTCAATACACACGTTTCATAGGAACAAATCCTATTTATTTAATAAAACATCCATTTTATTCTTAGGTAACTTTATTGCCACTTTTCCAGGCCTCCAGTGCTGTCCAGCTGGCTTCTATTTGGCTTTCACATTTTGTTACCTGAAACGCGTTTTAAAACATTTTGTCAGTGGGAAATACTGGTGAGTGAATCCCAGTTTAATCATGTTTAAATAAAATTCACAGTGAACAGTATTGAGGACGATCCCGCAATTACATTTGTTTCCAAGTTATATCAATTATCACCCGTTGGTACTGTCGACACCCGACTTGTGGAAATGTTACTCCTTAACCAGGTTGTAACAAATTTTGTATACAAAACCCCAACATACCCACGATAATTGTATTCTTACAAATACTCAATAACTGTCATTCGCATGGAAAAGTATGTAAGGTTTTGTAGAAACAGTTAACAAAAAGGAGATTACTCACATTGCTGTTTTAGGTTATTCTTTAGGGTTTCCTGGTGAATATCTATAATTTACACAAATGCACGTGTGTTAGTATAATAACCCATTTTAACATTAGTAATACCCTCCCCGAGACGGTATTCCAACGACTACGTCGGGCAGAACCACGACAGCCGTTACGGAACCCTAGATCAATCGGGCAGCGTATCTAATACGTCTCCAGGGGTTATAATACTTACATCGTAGCAGAACCTCGCTATTTTAGGGGGTATAATGCCCGGGTATAGTAACGCCACTACAGAAAATTAAGAAAGAAAGAAAGATTTGAGCGAGACGGACTGAAGGCCGTTGCCTTCTATTTATAGGGCTGTAATCGCACTTTCTCGCGGCCTGCGTGAAGAACAGGCCAAGCTTACGCGGCCCGCGTCAACGCTGGGTCAACGCGTAGCTTGGCTGGGTCAGCGTATAGGTCCGCCACGATGACACGTGTCATCACCGGGCTGCGCCACCATTTGAGACACTCGCGGCCCGCGTTAACTAATGGAATCTCTTATGCGGCCCGCGTCAACTAAAGAATTCAGCGGAGTCTGGTTACACCTTCATACGGCCCGCGTTAAGTTGAGGTGAGGTACTACGCGGCCCGCCTCAGCTTAATAATTATTGTTTTTAATTTATTTTATATATTATATTCTAATTTGGGCTCGGTTTTCACATACGGGTTGCATATAAAGACATATTGATATATTTAAAGATATATTAGGGTGTCAGAAATATTATGAGGGTGTCGGTTTTACCGAGGGTTGTTATATCCTCCCCACCTTGTTTTAGAGCACGTCCTCGAGATCACTGGAACAAGTGTGGATATTTCTTTTGCATTTCTGATTCAAGTTCCCATGTATATTCAGGTCGTCTTTTGGAGTCCCATTTCACTTTGACCAGAACTAATCTCTTATGCTTGAGATTTTTAATTTTTCTATTTTCAATCTGTAGAGGCCTCTCTACAAATTTGAGTTGTTCATTAACCTCTATATCTTTGAGAGGTACTACGAGTGATTCATCAGCTAGGCACTTTTTGAGATTAAATACATGAAATACATCATGTATTCCTACCATTTCCTCTGGCAGTTGTAGCTGATAGGCTATAGGTCCTATTCTTTTAAGAATTTTGAAAGGTCCAATATACCTGGGACTTAGCTTTCCTCTTTTGATGAATCTTACCACTCCTTTCCAAGGAGAGACTTTCAATAATACTTTATCTCCCACTTGAAATTCTAATGGTTTGCGTCTGTTATCGGCATAACTCTTTTGTCGATCACGTGCTGTTTTTAGTCGTTCCTTGACTTGAATGATTTTATCAGTTGTTTCTTGTACTATCTCGGGTCCAGATAATTGTTTTTCCCCAATTTCTGCCCAACAGACTGGGTTCTGCACTTTCGTCCATAAAGTGCTTCGAATGGTGCAGCATTGATACTTGTGTGATAACTGTTATTATAAGAAAATTCTATTAAAGGTAAGTGTTCGTCCCAATTACCTCCAAAATCAATTACACAAGCTCTAAGCATGTCCTCCATTGTCTGAATTGTCCTTTCGCTTTGTCCATCCGTTTGAGGATGATAAGTTGTGCTTAGATTTATCCTGGTTCCCATTGCTTTTTGGAAACTTGACCAAAAATGAGAAGTAAAACGGCTATCTCTATCGGAAACAATTGATAAAGGAATGCTATGTAAAGAGACGATTTCATTTACATACAATTTAGCTAATTGTTCCATACTAAAGGTTTCCTTCATTGGTAAGAAATGAGCTGACTTGGTTAACCTATCTACAATCACCCAGATTGTATCATTACCTTTCCTTGTTTTAGGCAATTTGGTAACAAAATCCACTGTTATCAATTCCCATTTCCAAACTGGTATTTCTAATTGTTGTAACAAACCCGAGGGTTTCTGATGTTCAGCTTTAACTTGTGAGCAAGTTAAACATTTAGAAACATAAGCTGCTACATCCTTTTTCATTCCTATCCACCAGAAATTTTTCCTTAAATCCCGGTACATTTTATCACTTCCTGGATGCATCGTATATTTAGACTTATGAGATTCTTCTAATATACGGTGCCGTAAATTTCCTAATTTAGGTATCCACATTCTCTTTTTATGGAACCTCCAAATTCCATCTGTTCCTTGCTCTAATTCCTTAATCATTCCCTTTAATTTTTCAGTATCCTCCTTGATTACTGATTCTTGTGCTTTTCTAATCTGATTGTTTAAATCTACTTGTAGATTTAATTTAAGAGAACGTACCCTTTTTGGCTTTTCATGATACTTTCGACTTAAAGCATCAGCCACCACATTGGCTTTTCCTGCATGATACTGGATATCACAATCATAATCACTAAGTAACTCCATCCAGCGTCTCTGTCTCATATTCAACTCTTTTTGCCCGAAGACATATCTTAAACTCTTATGATCCGTTAATATGGTAAACTTACTACCATAAAGATAATGTCTCCAAATCTTAAGGGCAAAAATTATGGCTCCTAATTCCAAATCATGGGTCGAATAATTTTCTTCATGACTTTTAAGCTGTCTAGATGCATAAGCTATAACCTTTTGGCGTTGCATTAATACGCATCCATAACCTAACTTAGAAGCATCACAAAAGACTACAAAGTCTTCAGTTCCTTCTGGTAATGCTAGTATCGGTGTATGGGTTAATCTTTGCTTAAGAATTCTAAAGGTTTCTTCTTGTTTTGGTCCCCATTCAAACTTAACAGATTTACAGGTTAACTTAGTTAAAGGAATGGCTATTCTAGAAAAATCTCGGATAAATCTTCTATAATAACCGGCCAATCCTAAGAAACTTCTAACCTCAGTTGGTGACTCTGCGGTTTTCCATTTGGTAATTGCCTCGATTTTTGTTGGGTCTACATGAATTCCTTCATGGTTAACTAAATGTCCGAGAAATTGTACTTGTTCTATCCAAAACTCACATTTTATAAATTTAGCATAAAGCTTTTCCTTTCTCAATAAACTTAAAAGTAAGTGTAAGTGCTTTGCATGCTCTTCTTTACTTTTAGAGTAAATTAGAATATCATCTATGAAAACAATTATGAATTTATCCAAATATGGCTTACATATTCGGTTCATCATGTCCATAAATGCGGCTGGGGCATTGGTTAAACCAAATGGCATGACAGTAAATTCATAATGACCATACCTTGTTCTGAATGCGGTTTTAGGAATGTCCTCTTCCTGTACCTTTAGTTGATGATATCCTGATCTTAAATCGATTTTAGAGAAAAATCGAGCTCCTTGAAGTTGATCAAACAAATCATCGATTCTTGGTAATGGATACCGGTTCTTAATCGTGACTTTGTTCAATTCACGGTAGTCAATGCACATACGCATCGATCCGTCCTTCTTTTAGACAAATAAAATTGGTGCTCCCCATGGCGATGAGCTTGGCTGTATAAATCCTTTCTCCAACAATTCGTCTAATTGTTTCTTTAGTTCTTGCATTTCAGTGGGTGCCAAACGATAAGGTGCTTTGGCAATCGGTGCTGTCCCTGGTAACAGGTGAATTCTGAATTCAACTTCCCTGTCTGGCGGTAGTCCTGGCAATTCTTCTGGAAAGACATCTGAAAATTGGGACACTACTGGAATGTCTTTTAACTCTTTTCCTTTAGTGTTAGTGATTATAGAAATCAAATACACTATAGATCCTTTCCTTATACAACTTGCAGTTTTCATCACAGAGATAAATTTAGTGGGTCTAGATGGCTTATCTCCTTTAATTGTGATCTTTTCACCTCTTGGTGATTTTATCTGTATTGACTTTTGATCACATAAGATATTTGCTTTATTGGCTATTAACCAATCCATTCCTAATACGACATCAAATCCTACCAGATTCATTGGGTAAAGGTTTGCAATAAATTTTTGATTAAAAATTTCTATTCTTGCTCCCTGCAAGATTTCAGAAATTCTAACGGTTTCTCCATTTGCGGTTTCTACTAAACATTCTTGTGGTAGTTTAGTTAATGATTGATTTAGGAGTTTGCAAAATGAAGTATTAATAAAACTTTGGTTTGCACCAGAGTCAAATAATACTTTCGCAAAAATATCATTAACTAAAAACGTACCAGCAATTACGTCTGGAATCATCCTGGCTTCATCTGCAGTTAAAACGAATGCTCTAGCATTTTTAGTATTCTTGTTGTTTGCAGCTGGAGTCAATTTTGGGCAGTTTGTCTTAATATGACCTTTTTCTCCACAGTTGAGCACATTCCATTACTGGCTTTTCTTCTGCAATTTTCTTCCTTGTGTCCTGGCGCCTTACAGTAAGTGCAGTAAGTAGAGCATCTTCCAGAATGCTTCTTCTTGCAGTTCCTGCAGTATGGTGCAGAGGTAGAACCTATATTTCTACGGTTGGAATTCCCAGAACGGAATTCTTGGGTAAGCCTTTGGGTTAGGTTTCTCCTCTGGTCTTCTTCTCTAGTACGGATTAACTCATCTGTCAAGGTATTGGCTAGTTCTACAGCTTCTTCTATAGTTTGGGGTCTAGCTACCTTGACTACATGTCTAATCTCTCCAATTAATCCCCAGATATAACGGGAGATTAATACCGGTTCAGGTGATGCAAGGATTGGTACTATCCTAGCATACTCAAAGAATGTGGTAGTGTAACCCTTACTGTCTACCCCGGTCATTCTAAGATTCAGAAACTTATTTGCTATCTGTTCCTTTTCATTGGGAGGGCAGAATTTCCTTTCTACCATATTTTTAAATTCCTCCCATTCCATGTTATAAATCTTATCACTTCCTCTTGACTGGAGGATAGTGTTCCACCATTCTAAGGCTGCGTTTTTAAACAGATTTGAAGCAAACGTTATCTTATCTTCTTCAGCACATTTGCTTATTTTTAGAACAGCCTCAGTTTTCTCTATCCAGCGTAGGGCTGCAATGGGTCCTTCATTGCCCGAGAATTCTATTGGTTTACAGGACCAGAATTCTTTGTAAGAACAACCATATGGCATGGTTCTTCTTCTTTTGGGAATGGGCGCTTGAAGTACGGGTCCATTGTTCACGCTGTTTTCCAGTTCACTTGGTCGTTTACTGCTATGCTTACTTTCATTATTCGCTTCTTGAACTTTTTGAATAATAAATGGCATTGCATCTATAATTCCTTGTGCCACTATATGTTGAACGGCACTATTATCCATTTGGTTTCCATTGTTATTGTTGTCCGGATTCTCATTAACCACGTTAATGTTACTCTGGTTATCGTTATTCAGATTATCCTGATTTTCCTCGTCGGCCATCTGAATTTTAAACAATTTACCAAATATTAATATCACAATTAATATTTGAATATAGCCAATCATACGACACGCACTTTTAACCAAAAGCGTCGAGCATTGCGACTTTTACTCTATTTATATAGTATGCATCATTACACACTAGTACTGAAATTTAAATTACAATACTGACTGAAATGTAAAGCTACAATACTAATAGTAGGCATCCGTATTGTTTTTGTTTTTTTTTTCTAACACATACACACATATATTTTATTTTATTATTATTATTATTACTACTACCGTTTCTGCCTTCACCTTCACTGATATGGATTCATCCAAAAATCCATATTACGCTCATCGTATTTCCATACGAGGCGTTCTCCCACCTGTCGCATTCGATCACTGCTTTCTAAAATTTCCTCCCCAAAAGTCCTAAGTTCTTGAACATTTTCTGCACTCATTGGGGGTGCAGGTTCTAGGACTGGGTTTGGAAACTGGAGTACGGGTTCCTGATACGGAGGCATAGGGGCTTGGTACGGGTATGGATTCTCTAAAATTTCCCTAACATATGCATCACTAATGTTGTAGGGATCTTGAGGATCTAACCCTGGGTAAGCTCCTAAGTTGGGCATTGGCACATTTTCCTGTATTGGGTTTTGTTGCACGTAGTCCCTAACATCGTCCCACCAGGGGTCGTAATCGTTTGGGTCTAGGGGATCTGGTGCAGGTACCCTAGGTATCTCCTCCGGGTTGTAATCAGGCATTTCTATCTGGTTTTCTACTTCCATGGGTTGGTCAGGATTTTGTGGTTGTGGTGCTAGCATTTGTTCCAGGTTTGGGTTAGCAGCAGTGGTTGCTAAAATATGGATATTAGCGATACCCCTATTGAGCATGTCCTGATTATAAGCATCAGTCTCTCTTTTTGCTGCGGCTAACACTCGCTGTTCCTGCAACTTTTTCATTCTTTTCCTACGCTCGTGCGCTCCCCTACTGAACCATCCCCTCTTTTTCTGAGGAAATGGCTCTTCAGACTGAGCCTTAAACACAAAGATTCCTTCTTCTGTGTCAGCAGAATACCCCGAGAGGGCAGGCTGAGAAGAGGAGGTGCCTTCGCTCCTAGGCGAACCAGACAGTTGACGATAGACGTCAGAAGGTCCTTGGTCGCTCATACTGTAAACTAACAAATAGTCAGATAACACATAGCAAGAAATACAATTATACACGTATTTCCATAATTTATTTCCTAACACTTTTGTATTTTGATGTCAGCAGAACACTTCTGTGGCTGAATCAGTGGCATAGCTCTGATACCACCTTCTGTCACAACCCCCGGTCCCTAGTTCCCGGGAACGGGCGGCCGTGAGCCAGTTTCGGTGGTATCACATTTATTTATCCAATTTGGCAGCGGAAATTTTCATCAGGACCGTAGTTAGGAAATATTTAATCAGAGTAAACCACCATGTTTTATAACATTAAACATATGGGTAAAAACCCAAGTTTTCAATACACACGTTTCATAGGAACAAATCCTATTTATTTAATAAAACATCCATTTTATTCTTAGGTAACTTTATTGCCACTTTTCCAGGCCTCCAGTGCTATCCAGCTGGCTTCTATTTGGCTTTCACATTTTGTTACCTGAAACGCGTTTTAAAACATTTTGTCAGTGGGAAATACTGGTGAGTGAATCCCAGTTTAATCAGGTTTAAATAAAATTCACAGTGAACAGTATTGAGGGCGATCCCGCAATTACATTTGTTTCCAAGTTATATCAGTTATCACCCGTTGGTACTGTCGACACCCGACTTGTGGAAATGTTACTCCTTAACCAGGTTGTAACAAATTTTGTATACAAAACCCCAACATACCCACGATAATTGTATTCTTACAAATACTCAATAACTGTCATTCGCATGGAAGAGTATGTAAGGTTTTGTAAAAACAGTTAACAAAAAGGAGATTACTCACATTGCTGTTTTAGGTTATTCTTTAGGGTTTCCTGGTGAATATCTATAATTTACACAAATGCACGTGTGTTAGTATAATAACCCATTTTAACATTAGTAATACCCTCCCCGAGACGGTATTCCAACGACTACGTCGGGCAGAACCACGACAGCCGTTACGGAACCCTAGATCAATCGGGCAGCGTATCTAATACGTCTCCAGGGGTTATAATACTTACATCGTAGCAGAACCTCGCTATTTTAGGGGGCATAATGCCCGGGTATAGTAACGCCACTACAGAAAATTAAGAAAGAAAGAAAGATTTGAGCGAGACGGACTGAAGGCCGTTGCCTTCTATTTATAGGGCTGTAATCGCACTTTCTCGCGGCCCGCGTGAAGAACAGGCCAAGCTTACGCGGCCCGCATCAACGCTGGGTCAACGCGTAGCTTGGCTGGGTCAGCGTATAGGTCCGCCACGATGATGACACGTGTCATCACCGGGCTGCGCCACCATTTGTGACACTCGCGGCCCGCGTTAGCTAATGGAATCTCTTATGCGGCCCGCGTCAACTTAAGATTTTAGCGGAGTCTGGTTACACCTTCATACGGCCCGCGTTAAGTTGAGGTGAGGTCCTACGCGGCCCGCCTCAGCTTAATAATTATTGTTTTTAATTTATTTTATATATTATATTCTAATTTGGGCTCGGTTTTCACATACGGGTTGCATATAAAGACATATTGATATATTTAAAGATATATTAGGGTGTCAGAAATATTATGAGGGTGTCGGTTTTACCGAGGGTTGTTATAAGTGCACAAGGTTTGAATAACTATAGCATAAGTATAAAAGCATTTTACTCGAATCCACATGGCAATTTGTAAACAAGGTAACTAGCATGCATAACAATACGTCAAACCTAAGTGTCCACTAGTATTTAGCATCCCTCGCCACAAAAGTGACAAGACCGTTTAGTATAAAGGCTTAACAAGACCCTGATGGGTGGTGTGCTACTCCTATAGCGCTATATATGTTAAGTTGAGGGCTTAGCAAAGTTAATGACATAAAGCATGTATAATCTAGCATCAACCTAAGTAAACAAGTAGCATGTATATAGGATTGAGCATAAAACAATGTTTAAGTGTGTGAAAGTGTATTTTGTATATTAACATGTTACAACCCAAAGTATTTAAAAGGAAATGGGTCAAGTGTACTCACGGTTTTGCAAATCTTGAACTTGAGAATCCGTGAGTGAGTTATTTGTTGTTGGAGGTAGGAACGCCAAGTCCTTCTACACGAAGAAACAAAGCGTATGAGTTTGGGAATTCGAAAGATTTAGGGATTTAGGAATTTAAAACACAAGAACATAAGTATTCGAAAGTAATCATCCTTTAACACAAAGTACTTGTTCTTAACACTATGAAACCTCAAGGGTTAATGTATTCATGTGTAGCATACTCATTAGAATCGTAACAAGTCTTATGTCTTGGATGATGTTATTCTAATACTTTGACGAATGAAAACAAGTTCACCATCAAGGGTTCAAATATTGAATAGTATATATATGTATAAGTATTATATGTATTGTTATGTTCAATAGTCAAGCATGAGGTAGAAGATTAAATCTTCATTTAGGTACCTCTAAGTATCATGGAAATCATGTAGGAGGTAGGAAGAACAAGCTTCCATTTAGGTACCTCTTATGGTTCACCACTATACTTGATGTAAACACATACAAGGAGGGTCATGAACTATGAAATATACAAGAATACAAACAACTACACTATCAGAAATCATCAAGTAATGTGGGGATTCTATGTTGGATAACCCAAGTTAGTCCATAATCACACCTTCATCAAGCTTGAAACTTGAACATTACTTGTAGGTTAAAAACCCTAAACAAAACAGAATATATGTGAGTTTTAACCTCTGATTTCGAATGTCTCGATCAGCCCCATTTTTAAGCTTAACTAACCATAGAAGTGGTTATAAGCATAAGGACGTGGGTTTGAGTGAGTTAAACTCAAGTTTAAACAAGTATAAACAAAGTTTGATACAAAACAAAACAAACAGTGAACATTGGAGCCTATTTGTCGGAGTTCCAGGGACTTATTCACTGTGAAATACCCATGGAATCGAAGCTAAGGTCGATCCAAGTGTTCTGGAAAAAGAATGAGCTAAAAAGGATAAGAAATGAAGAAGTTATGCTCACTTTAGTGGAGCTTGATGCTCTGTCCGAACTTGAACATGCAGCTACCATTTTGAGTGATTGAGAGAGATGTGAGAGTGTTTGTAAAGTGAAAATGGCTTCGGGAGGCTTGGGTTTATATAGGGAATGAATTAGGGTTGGGTTAGATGTGTATTTAAAGCCCAAAACTCGGTTTAAACTCAAAATAACTCAAATCCCGCTCAAAATCGCAATTGGAAGAGAGGGAGTCTGATCTGGGGGTTCTCACGTGGCCAACATAGCCCCACAAGGGAGTTTACGCGGCCAGCATCAAGGGGTGGTGTGAAAGCACCGGATCGATGACGAACATCAAACATTGCACTTGATTCAAGACATGAAGAACAAAATATGAAGAACGCGATAGAAAGATGTAGAAGATGAACTCTTTATTATGAATCAGTCATCACAGATTACACAAACCAAAGGAGTATACATCATCTACAAGCTGGTTTAGATCACAAAGATCTAAACCCTAGCTTTCTCTCACTAACACATAGTCTCTCTCTCTCTCTAGAATTCACACAGAAGGATGAACGAGTGGGAGAGGTGCACCCAGCTACAAGAGTTGCACAAAGCTTTCTCTAAATTCGTTGCCCTAATCTACACAATACACACATATATATAGGCTAGGGACTAAACCTCGGACAAACCAATTCTACACCAAAACTCAGACAAAAGTTCTCCCTAGGAACTTCTTAGGGACAAAAGTTCTCCCTAGGAACTTCTTAGGGACAAAAGTTCTCCCTAGGAATTAGGGACAAAAGTTCTCCCTAGGAACTTCTTGGGGACAACTTTACATAAAACTCTGACTAAACAAAAACCCTTCCAAACCTTGGACAAGTTGTCCCCAGGAACTTCTTAGGGACAAATTCTCCCTAGGAACTTCTTGGGACTAACTTTGGGCACTTGTACAATAAAGACCCTAACAATTGGAAGCCATACACTTTTCACCCAAAGTGCATTAACAACTCCCCCTTGTCAATGCATGGTCTTCATGTGGTCTTGAATTCTTCATTATGGTTGACTTTAACTTGGACTTCTGCTTTGGTTGATCAGAACTGATAAGCGACAGTTACCCGGCAGGAACTGCACTTACAGTCTCCCCCTTAACTGTTGCATCAGTTCTGTATGGCATCGATAATCTTCAATCACCGGATACTGCACTTAGAGACTCCCCTTTAACTGAAGATATCATGTCAGCTTTCAACTTTGGCTGAGACTTGATCTTTTAGGTAGAGCACAGTGATCTTCAACCCTTCTAATTAAAGACTTGCTGACGATCACTTAAGGCCGCTTTGAGAAACCCGAAGAATCCAACATCAAACACTGTAGATCCTCCCCCTCAAACTACTCCCGAATCAAATTAACGCGAACCGACCTACAACCACATGTAGGAATATCGCTCGATACATTAATCTTCAAACCTAACCGGTAGCAGAAAGAAACATTGGATTTCCAATGCCCAATCTTGAACACTTCAAACTTCATAAAGACATGAAGCTCAGTTCGATAAGTTAATAACAAACTGAACTTTGTAAAAGTACATCCACCATCTTGATCAGAGTCTTCAACCGAGTGTCTGAAATCATTTCATCTCGAATCTTCAAGATCCAATCCCGTATCTTCACAAATCCACCAATTACCCGTTGACTTTCGTCTCTCATCTCCCCCTCAATGTAAGAACCCCTATTTCGAGAATCCGATCAGTCACCAACTTGGAAGAGGTACCAAGAAGACTAATCTTCTCTACTCTAACCGGCATACGATAAAGGCTTGACCTTCAACTAGTTGCCAAATGAACAATTTGCTTCATCACGTCAACACTTGATTGAACCTCGAACAAACTTGACAAAACTCAATCATACACTAGCTCTAACTTGCTTCATGTTAAAAACACTTCCCCATCGGTAAGATTAACACTAAGTTAATCTCAAAGATAGTAAACAAGAGCTTGTTTCGATGTAGCACCACGAGCTTTTGATTTACAAAGAAAACAGGAATTTCAAAATTTTTACTCCCCCTTTTTCTTTGTAAACAATACAAAAATCCAATCAAGTCGTATTCTCTTCACCTCCTCACTTGATGCGGACAACATAAGTACCATAAAACTTTTCGATAATCCGAAACCGACTTCAAGTTTCCAAACTACACATAATTCTGACTCTTAGTTGGTTATCCGGTACCCCAGGTAACCCGGAATAACTAGAAAAACTCGGAACATGCACAACTCGAAACTTCCGAACAACACAAACTTCTGAATTTAGCTATAAATCCGGTACCCCAGGTAACCCGGAATTCTAGAAAATTCAGAACTCGTAAAACCCGAAAGCTCTTGAAACCTCGGATCAGATCATCTGAGCAGTATTTAGAGTACAAAGGAATTCAAAACAAGCAAGGAAATAGAGGAAACTCTGCGGACAACAAATGTTCTTGGACCAAGCGAAGCGAATCTCAGATTTTAAAATTCAGAAGAATCTTGAAAATTGAGGCCAAAATTCGGACTATACTTGTAAAATTCGGAATTTTATTTTATTTTTTTATTTTTTTTTTTTGTAAAACTCGGACAAAAGAACCAAAACTCAGACTCAAAGTTCGGGCTCAAAATTCGGACCTAAAACTCGGATTTTTTTTTTTTTTTTGGAAAAACTCGGACAAAAAAAGTCAATCTTCGGACACAAAGTCAAAATTCGGACTTAAAAACTCGGATTTTTTTTTTTTACAAAACTCAGACTATCATTTGTAAAACTCCAATACGTACGTTGACGATTGATACGTATTTGGGGCTTACTGACGAACAGAAGAGATTCTTTGACTGTGAAGAGAAAGCTATGTCGATGATAACAATGGCAATGCCACAATCGATACTTCATACGTTTCGTAAGAGAAGTACTTCGAAAGAGTTGTGGGATAGCATGATAGAGCGATATGAAGGAAATGCAATCTACAAGAAACGACGACTCGAGAAGTTGAAGACTCAATTCGTTGTGTTTAAAGCGTTAAAGAATGAGTCATTTGATGACACTGTGAATCGATTTTATCATCTGCTGAGCGAACTTGATAGAAGTCAAGAGAATATCTACACTGAATTCGAGAAGGTTGAGAAGTTTCTGA
Source organism: Helianthus annuus (assembly GCF_002127325.2). Lineage (NCBI taxonomy): Eukaryota > Viridiplantae > Streptophyta > Magnoliopsida > Asterales > Asteraceae > Helianthus > Helianthus annuus. The sequence goes on from NC_035444.2 coordinate 3,916,825, forward strand.
ATTATCTTTCCAGAGAATGGAATATGTACACCGCTTTGATCAGAGAGGGTGTTCTCTACGAAGAGCTTTCATTGGAAGAAGCTATTCAGAAACTGAGGGGTTATGCTTGGAATATGGAAGATCAAGCATCTGATTCCGAGAAGATCCAAGATCCTCAGTTATACAAGGCTTCGAAACCAACGGATAAGGGTGTCGTTGTCAGAAACAAAGCACGGTTGGTTGTTCAAGGCTTCAATCAGGAGGAAGGGAGGAGGAAGGGATTGATTATAGAGAAGTTTATGCACCGGTGGCAAGACTGGAAGCTATTCGTTTGTTTCTAGCCTTTGCTGCACACATGCGTATCAAAGTCTATCAGTTGGATGTGAAAAGCGCCTTCCTTTAAGGGAAATTGCATGAAACTGTGTATGTGTCCCAACCACCGGGTTTCGAAGCTCCAGGGTTAGACAACAAGGTCTATTTGTTGGACAAGGCTCTCTATGGTCTCCATCAGGCTCCTCGAGCATGGTACGAGACGTTGTCAAAGCATCTTTTGGAGCATGGGTTCTCGCGTGGTGCAATCGACTCCACACTGTTCATTTTGAAGAAAGGGGGAGATTTTCTGATCGTGCAAATTTACGTTGATGACATAATCTTTGGTTCTTCAAATGAAGAGTTGTGTCGTGAGTTTGAGACGGTGATGAAGTCAAAGTTTGAAATGAGCGCGATGGGCGAGTTATCATTCTTTTTAGGTCTTCAAGTGAGTCAAGAAAAAACCGGGACGTACGTGCATCAGACAAAGTATGTCCACGAGATTCTCAAAAGATTTGGATTGGAAGATAGCTTACCCTATGACACGCCTCTACCGACAAATCTCAAGCTTTCACCCGATGATGAGAAAGATCCTGAAGTGGATCCGACTCTATATCGAGCAATGATAGGTTCATTGATGTATCTTACTGCTTCACGACCAGATATTATGTTCTCTGTTTGTTTGTGTGCTAGGTACCAATCAACTCCGAAGGAGTCGCACTTGAAAGCTGTCAAGCGTATTTTCAGATATCTGAAAGGAACGCCTAAGCTTGGATTGTGGTATCCAGCTGAAGGTGGTCTGGATTTGATGGCGTATGCTGATGCAGATTTCGGAGGGTGCCGGATGAATAGAAAGTCAACCTCTGGCGGCGCACAACTTCTTAGAAATCGTCTTGTCTCTTGGCAATGCAAAAAGCAAGTTGCCGTTTCTCTATCCACGTGTGAGGCCGAGTACATTGCTGCTTCAAGCTGTTGTGCTCAGGTTTTGTGGATTCAGCAGCAAATGAGGGACTACGGTTTGAATTTTACTCGAACTCCTATCCTTGTTGATAATAACTCTGCCATTTCCATAACAAACAATCCGGTAAATCACTCACGCACTAAGCACATAGATGTTAGGCATCATTTTATTCGCGACTGTGCTGAGAAGGGATTAATAGAAGTGGTTAGGGTAGACACCTTGGATAATCTTGCCGACCTGTTTACGAAAACATTCGATCGGGCTAGATTTGAAAATCTGGTCCGAATGATTGGCATGATCAACCCAGAGTAAACTGCTTTCAAAACTCGCATAGAAACTTTATTTTATCTTTTCTGTATAGTTCTTACCGCTTTCAAAAAAAAATTAAAAAACTCCAAAAATATTTTACTTAGTTGTAGGATAAATTTCAGAAAAATACAAAAACATTTGAAAAATCTAAAATGAAGTCGTGTTGAGATATAAGGGAAATGATAGTACATCGGTTAGTCGTATCTGGTGCAGGACTATGGCTATATATATATGAGATTAACTGTTAAATGTGACAGCTTCATTATACGTTGCATCGGTAGGTTTTACGCGTAAATAAGAACCTGTTTTTGGTATATAAACATAATGAACTGCGTGACTCGTGTGGCGCATCTCTCGGATATATGGTCTTGGTACCGTAATTTCGTTTGATAGATTGCCGAGGTTCTGAGATACGTGGTCTTTATGCTGTTTATCATCTGGGTATCATGGTTGCTTCTTTTGCCGAAAATAACGGGGACGCAAGTCTAGATCTTCCATGATACCATACATACGTGTAAATATCTTCAAAACATGATGCATCCGACCCGAATAAGTGATAAACAATCACATGTCCCTCAAAATCTTGCGGGAGTCAAGTCTATCCTCAATAAGTGATTCTATCACAAATGACTTGCTCCTGTGCCCTTTGCATCTGAAATTCAAGTTCCTCCTCAATAAGTGATTCTATCACAAAGGACTTGTTTTCAATTCCAAATAAGTGAGTATCTCACATTAGCTTATACGTCAAAAACAGATGATAAATGGTATACTCACCAGTAAGATGATCTCTCGCGCATACCTTGATACGGGAGTATATTCTGAGGTGGGTAAACATAGTTACTGTCAGCCTAATACACTTAATTCCATATCTCGAAAACAGTGTTCGAAAGCGTGCTAAAACTTAAGTGGACCACAATACCGTTGAACGTCTTGAACTGTTAACATCATTCTAAAACATTAAAGTTAAATGCCATGGTTTTGTGTTGGATACTGACAGTAAAACCGATATGATTCCTTTGCTCCGATTTCGCAAAAAGATAATTAGTGTAAGTATGTTCGTAGGTTTAATTTCCATTTCAGTCAAAAATTGAAAAACCTCAAAAAGATTTTGCTTTCTTGTTTCTATGTGCGAGTTATCATTCTGAAAAATACTCTAGGGTTGTGAAAATTGTTTAAATAAGTTATTAAATGTTGGTTGTTTAATATTTCAATTGTTTATTCTGGGGTATTGGAATTTATTTTTGGGATCCAGGTTTGGGCCGATGTCTCCGGGGTCAAGTTTCTTAATCCTGGGTTAAGTGTTTCAGGTCTGGATCGTTCATCTCAAGATGGAAGATTTGGAGAAGCTGTGTGCATCTGGATCGTTCATCTCAAGATGGATGATTTGGAGAAGCTGTGTGCGTCTGGATCGTGCATCTCAAGACTGGGGAAACAGTGATTTCTGAAAAGAAAGTGGCGGTTGAGATTGCTAAAGTGCTGGATCTGATTTGGCTTGCCAACTTATGGGAAGCACATCTGAAGCAGCTTCGGCGCCTGCCTCTAAAATACATTGAAAAAGATCGTGTTCTAGCTGACCATTTCATCAAGGTGGTTCAGTTCTGTGTGAAGAACAAGGTCTGGGCAGGAAGCAGTTCTCGAAGAAAGGATGAAGATCTCAAGCCCAATGAAGACCATGCACTGTTCAAGGGGGTGTTTGTTAATGCACCTTAGGTGATAAGTGCATGACTCCCATGTTACCAATGAAAATTTGAAGATCTCAAGTTCAATGAAGACCATGCACTGTTCAAGGGGGAGTTTGTTAATGCACCTTAGGTGATAAGTGCATGACTCCCATGTTACCAATGAAAATTTGAAGATCTCATGTTCAATGAAGACCATGCACTGATCAAGGGGGAGTTTGTTAATGCACTTTTAGGTGATAAGTGCAAGGCTTCCAACATTTAGGGTCTTTATTGAACAATGTCCAAACTTAGTCCCTAAGAAGTTCCTAGGGAGAATTTGTCCCTAAGAAGTTCCTAGGGACAACTTGTCCAAGGTTTGGAAGAGTTTGTGTTTAGTCAGAGTTTTTGTTTAGTCAGAGTTTTGTATAGTTTAGACTTTGTCTGAGTTTTGTGGCAAAAACTCTGTGTTTGCTTTGTGCTCTTTGTTTTGTCCGGGCTTTCTATTTAGTGTTGAAAGTCCGGGTTTCACCTTGTATATATACTTTAATATGGAATAGACAAGGTAACGATTTCTGTGTGAATTTCTGTGCCCTAATCATTGTGTTTTGTCTGGCGGCGCTTTGTGTGAGTGACGTCATTCATCTTCATCAAGAATACTCAGTGTATTCTTGATTTCTCTCTCAAATCCTTGCATTCTTGTGTTTCATCTACAGTGGTTGATCATCAGGTGGATTCCGCACACCTGTTGGTTGCTTTGGCTGAGTGAGATCTTGGATTAGGAGGCCTTACAAGTGGTATCAGAGCAGTGTGCTCATACTACTGTAGGTGTTTCTTAGTTTGAAGGTTTTGGTGAGAAAAGTTCATATTTTGATTGGGTATAGTGAGATTTTAGTGAGTTTTTGTGTGTTATTCATGATTCTTCATTCATTTCTAGTGTTTGGATGATGGATTTTGAGTAGTTTAGTGAGTTTTTAGTGTTTTCTTCATCTGGGTTTTACAGAGGTTTTTGTTCTTGTTCATACAGAGCTTTGAAGGAGATAAAGATTCTGAGTTTTGATCTTTGGAAGCTTGGTCCGTGGTTTACACTTTGTGTTTGTGTCTCCGGGGTATTGTTGAACCAGTGTGTAGTCACATTGGGGAGATACTCCGAAGATTGGTTCCTTCTGAGTTTTGAGACTTGTCTGAGTTTCAATTCATTCAGTCTGAGTTTTCTCCTAGTCTGAGTTTTCCTTTTATAGTTTCTAGAGTCTGAGTTTCTTTGTTGTCTTGTCCTATTTTTTTCTTCTTTTAGGTAAATTTGTGTCTGAGTTTTTTTTTTTTTTTGTCTGGTCCGAAGTTTATTAGTTATATAGTCCGAGTTTCAGTCTCTTGTCCAATTTCTTATTTGAGTCCAAGTTTTAGTTTTTGTTGTGTCCGAGTTACCTGATAAAAGTTAAGTCCGAGTTTCTAAAATTATATTATATAGTCCGACCTCTTTAGTGTGTTCTCCGAATTTTATTGTTTTATATACGAGTTTTAGGTTAAGTTCATTTAGTCCGAGTTCTTTAAATGTTATTAATGGATCCGAGGTTTGTTTTCTTTAGTTTTGTTTTGTCTAAGGTTATTTTAATATAGAGTTTCATTTTGTCCGAAGTTTATTTAGGTTATTTAGTTTTGTTTTCTTAAGTTCATTTTGTCCGAGGTTATTTTAATTTAGTCCGAAGTTTATAGAGTTTCATTTTAGTCTGAGTTTTTATCTTGTCCGAAGTTTATTTAGGTAGTTTAGTCCGACCTTTTTAATATTTAGTCCATCTTTTATTAAATATTTCTATTCCGAGTTTTATTTTATATATTAAGGTCCGAGTTATTTAAACATATATTGAGTCCGATTTATTAAGTATATTATTGTCCGAAGTTTCCCTTTATTTTGTAGTTAGTGTCCGAGTTTATTACTTTGTCTTTAGTCCGAGTTTAGTTTAGGCAGTTTTAGTTCTTTGTTAGGTCCGTATATTATATAAGATTGGGTCCGAGTTTTTCAAGTCAGTTTGAGTCCGAGTTTTAAGCATTTAGTAGTCCGAGTTCTTTGAGTATATTATTAAAGTCCGAGCTTTCAGATCTTGTGTCCCAGTTTTCAAGTAGAGTTCGAATTCTTTTAGTACAAGAGTCCGAACTTATACACTTAGGGTGTCTGAGGTTCAACTTCTAACAGTGTAGTCCGAGTTTTGTTTGTGTTCCATTTCAGGTTTCTGTGATCCGGGGTTCACACTCTGACTAAAGCTCACTTCACTGCTTGGAAGTTCTCTGTTGTTTCCTAAAAATGGCAAACAACAATCTGACTACAATGGTGCAAAACCTCAAGCACAATGCTGAGGTAGGAAGTAACGACAAACCTCCTTTGTTGGTCAACGAACTTGATTTTCCTGAGTGGAAGGAGCGTTTCGAAAGATATGTTCGAGCAAAGGACATCAAAATCTGGTTGTGTATCGTTAAAGGATGTGGAGCTACTCCAATACGTACGTTGACGATTGATACGTATTTGGGGCTTACTGACGAACAGAAGAGATTCTTTGACTGTGAAGAGAAAGCTATGTCGATGATAACAATGGCAATGCCACAATCGATACTTCATACGTTTCGTAAGAGAAGTACTTCGAAAGAGTTGTGCGATAGCATGATAGAGCGATATGAAGGAAATGCAATCTACAAGAAACGACGACTCGAGAAGTTGAAGACTCAATTCGTTGTGTTTAAAGCGTTAAAGAATGAGTCATTTGATGACACTGTGAATCGATTTTATCATCTACTGAGCGAACTTGATAGAAGTCAAGAGAATATCTACACTGAATTCGAGAAGGTTGAGAAGTTTCTGAATTGTCTTTCCAGAGAATGGAATATGTACACCGCTTTGATCAGAGAGGGTGTTCTCTACGAAGAGCTTTCATTGGAAGAAGCTATTCAGAAACTGAGGGGTTATGCTTGGAATATGGAAGATCAAGCATCTGATTTCGAGAAGATCCAAGATCCTCAGTTATACAAGGCTTCGAAACCAACGGATAAGGGTAGTAATGGTGGTGTCGGTGTTGCTTTGTATTCGGAAAATGAGGGTCATGCAAGTGAACACGCCTTCATAAGCAACACAGTCAGTTCAAGTGGAACAACCAATTCAAATCAAGGGATGTACTCTTCTAGTGGCGCTCAGAAATCTCAAGGAACAAGTGTGAACATTCCTAAGATAGATGCAAGCGGTTTGAAGTTGATTGAAGAAAATATGGGTTTGTTGGCGTCCTTCATGACTGCATACAAGAATTTTTGTCTTGGGAAACTCGTTGAACCGTCAAGTCTCACTACAACAAAAATGGCTTTTTAGGACCTTTTCTGTGGGACGCTTGTAAAAGAAGGTCCTAAAAAACTATTTAATAGGACTAATGAACTTTTGGGGTCCTTTTATAATATACTCTACTAAACCGGTGTCCTAAAAAACTATTTAATAGGATGGATGATTTTTTGGGGTCCTATTATCATATAATTTAATAGGACACTTAAAATGTAGATCCTAATAAAGTACGTTATAAGACATTTAATTGTTAGTGTCATATTATGTGGTACTGTATTAGGACACTTGATCATCTGGGGTCCTATTATAACATAACTCAATAGGACACGTTGTAGTTAAGTCATAAATGTTTAGTGTTATAGGACACTTTCTAGTCAAAGTCATATTAGAACTTGACTTAATAGGACACTTGACACTTGGGTCTTATAACTTTAAACTTTATAGTACGCTTAATTATTGTGGTGTTATTATAATACACCGTAATAGGACACTTGATATGTGAGTCATAAAACATTAGTTTAATAGGACGCTTATTCGTAACAGTTTTACTATAATATAACTTAAAAAGACACTTGACACTTAGGTCTTACAAATTTAACCTTTATAGGACGCTTAATCATTGTGGTGTTATTATAATACACTCTAATAGGACACCTGATATTTGAGTCATAAAACATCGGTTTTATAGGACGCTTATTCGCTAGAGTTCTATTATAACATAACTTAATAGGACACTTGACACTAGGGTCTTATAACTTTAACCTTTATAGGACGCTTAATCATTATGGTGTTATTATAATACACCGTAATAGGACACTTGATATTTGAGTCGTAAAACATAAGTTTTATAGGACATTTGTTCGCTAGAGTTTTATAATAACACTAGGTTATTGACCCGCCTAATCATGGTCGGTGAGTGGTGGTGGTGGTGAGAGGTGGTGGTGAGTGGTGGTGGTGGCCGGTGAGTGGTGGTGATCGTGGTGGCCGGTGAGTGGTGGTGGTGGTGGTGGCGAGTAGTGGTGGTGGCCGGTGAGTGGTGGTGGTGAGTGGTGGTGGTGGTGAGTAGTCGTGGTGGCCGGTAAGTGGTGGTGGTGAGTAGTGAGTAGTGGTGGTGGCTGCTGAGTGGTGGTGGTGGTGGTGGTGGCCGGTGAGTGGTGGTGGTGGTAGTGGCTGGTGGTGGTGGCCGGTGAATGGTGGTGGTGAGTGGTGGTGGTTGTGGCCGGTGAGTGGTGGTCGGTGGTGGTGGTGGTGAGTAGTGGTGGTGGCCGGTGGCGGTGGTGGTAAGTGGTGGTGGCCGGCGGCGGTGGTGGTGGTGAGAGGTGATGGTGAGTGATGGGGGTGGTGGCCGGCGATAGTGGTGGCCAGTGTTGGTGGCCGGTGAGTGGTAGTGGTGGTGGTGGTGGCCGGTGAGTGGTGGTGGTGAGTTGTGGTGGTGGCCGATGAGTGGTGCGCGATAGTGATGGTGGTGAGTAGTGGTGGTGGCCGGTGGTGGTGGTGGTGAGAAGTGGTGGTGGCCGGCGGTGGTGGTGGTGGTGAGTAGTGGTGGTGGCCGGTGGTGGTGGTAGTGAGTAGTGGTGGTGGCCGACGGTGGTGGTGGTGAGTAGTGGTGGTGGCTGTGGTGGTGGTGGTGAGAAGTTGTGGTGGCCGGCGGTGGTGGTGGCCGGTGTTGGTGGCCGACAGTGGTAGTGGCCGGTGAGTGGTGGTGGTGGCCGGTGAGTGGTAGTGGTGGTGGCCGGTGAGTGGTGGTGGTGGTGAGTGGTGGTGGTAGCCGGTGGTGGTGGTCGGTAAGTGGTGGTGGTGAGTGGTGGTAATGGTGGTGGTGAGTAGTGGTTGTGGCCGGCGGTGGTGGTGGCCGGCAGTGGTGGTGGCCGGCAGTGGTGGTGGCCGGCAGTGGTGGTGGCCGGTGAGTGGTGGTGATGAGAGGTGGTGGCTGGTGAGTGGTAGTGGTGGTGGTGGTGGCCGGTGAGTGGTGGTGGTGAGTAGTGGTGGTGGGCGATGAGTGTTGGTGGTGGTTAGTAGTGGTGGTGGCCGGCGGCGGTGGCCGGCGGTGGTGGTGGCGGTGGTGGTGGTCGGTGTTGGTGGCCGGCAGTGATAGTGGCCGGTGAGTGGTGGTGCTGGCCGGTGAGTGGTAGTGGTGGTGGTGGTGGCTGGTGAGTGGTGGTGGTGGTGAGTAGTGGCCGGTGAGTGGTGGCCGGTGGTGGTGGTGAGTAGTGGTGTTGGCCGGTGGCGGTGGTGGTAAGTGGTGGTGGCCGGTGTGTGGTGGTGGTGAGACGTGGTGGTAGCCGGTGAGTGGTAGTGGTGGTGGTGGCCGGTGAGTGGTGGTGGTGAGTAGTGGTGGTGGCCGGTGAGTGGTGGTGGTGGTGAGTAGCGGTGGTGGTGGTGAGTAGCGGTGGTGGCCGGAGGTGGTGGTGGTGAGTGGTGGTGGTGGCCGGTGAGTGGTGGTGGTGAGAGGTGGTGGTGGCCGGTGAGTGGTGGTGGTGAGAGGTGGTGGTGGCCGGTGAGTGGTGGTGGTGGTGGTGGCCGGTGGTGGTGGCCGATGAGTGGTGGGCAGTAGTGGTGGTGGCCGGTGGTGGTGGTGGTGAGAAGTGGTGGTGGCCGGCGGTGGTGGTGGTGGTGAGTAGTGGTGGTGGCCGTAGTGGTGGTGGCCGGTGGTGGTGGTGGTGGTAGTGAGTAGTGTTGGTGGCCTGCGACGGTGGTGGTGGTGGTGAGTAGTAGTGGTGGCTGTGGTGGTGGTGGCCGGCGGTGGTGGTGGAGGTGGTGGTGGCCGGTGTTGGTGGCCGGCAGTGGTAGTGGCCGGTGAGTGGTGGTGGTGGCCGGTGAGTGATCGGTGGTGGTGGCCGGTTAGTGGTGGTGGTGGTCGGTGGTGGTGGCCGGTGAGTGGTGGTGGTGAGTGGTGGTGGTATTGAGTAGTGGTGGTGGCCGGCGGTGGTGGTGGCCGGTGAGTGGTGGTGGTGAGAGGTGGTGGTGGCTGGTGAGTGGTAGTGGTGGTGGTGGGTGAGTGATGGTGGCCGGTGAGTGGTGGTGGCTGGCTGGTGGTGGTGGTGAGAAGTGGTGGTGGTCGGCGGTGGTGGTGGTGGTGAGTAGTGGTGGTGGCCGGTGGTGGTGGTGGTGAGTAGTGGTGGTGGCTGGCGGCGGTGGTGTTGGTGTTGGTGGTGATGGTGAGTAGTGGTGGTGGCTGTGGTAGTGGTGAGAAGTGGTGGTGGCCGGCGGTGGTGGTGGCGGTGGTGGTGGCCGGTGTTGGTGGCCGGCAGTGGTAGTGGCCGGTGAGTGGTGGTAGCCGGTGAGTGGTAGTGGTGGTGGTGGTGGCCGGTGAGTGGTGGTGGTGGTGAGTGGTGGTGGTGGCCGGTGAGTGGTGGTGGTGAGTGGTGGTGGTGGTGAGTAGTGGTGGTGGCCGGCGGTGGTGGTGGCCGGCAGTGGTGGTGGCCGGTGAGTGGTGGTGGTGGCTAGTGAGTGGTAGTGGTGGTGGTGGTGGCCGGTGAGTGATGGTGGTGAGTAGTGGTGGTGGTGGTGAGTGGTGGCCAGCGATTCAGGGCATCTTCATCTTCTGCGGTCTTCGCCGTCTCCTCCGCCACAAACCCGCCATCCGGATCGAAAATAATCAAGAACTGAACCAAAAATGTACTCAACCCGACCCGAACCCAAGTACCTAGGTATTTAGATCGCTAACAATTTTTCATATAAAATAGGGTCGGGTCGGGTCGGTTCTCGGTTATTTTCATGGTGAAACCCGACGTGGACCTATGGACCGGAACCGACCCTATATTTAGGGTAGTGAATTGGTTTTGTATTTTATGTTTGATCGGTTCTCGGGTCGAGTCGGGTAATGATAGGGTCAGGTTTTTTTTCTTTTGCTCACTTCTAATTTCACTTTCATGTTAAATTTCGGTCCTTATGTCACTAATCCTAAGCGATCATCGAAACAATTTTACCTCCAAACTTTTCCTAAAATTTACTTTGAAATTTTCATTTTCCCTCTCAACAAAATTTCTCACTAGAAAAATAAAAGTTTCCCTCTCACCCTCGTCTCTCTGATTCCCTGTGGTTTCCAAGTTCCATTTCAACCATTCTTCAAAAATCATAATCTACTAGTGGTTCGATTGTGTTTTTGCAGTTTTCATCACGAATCTAGTTCATACTCTTGAGGCACGATGTGTACAACAATATTGGGTTTCTTATCTTATAACAACGCCCCTAGCCCTAGGTGGTCGTTTGGTGTTTCTAGTCAAAAATTATCATCGATCGTGTTTGTTTGATTAATTGATTAGGTGAACGTTCTCATTAAATTAATTATAGTTACTGAATTTAGGGTTATGTGTGAAAGAGAGAATGTGGAATGAACTTAAATAAACTTTTCTGATAGTTTATATTTCGATGAAAATGAAGAGTTGTTAGTTTGAAATTTTGGTTTTTGATCACTGGTGAAGTGGATTTTTGTTTATTGATTTGATTCATTTTTCAGTGTTACTAAGTTGGATTGTTGAAGTTTAGTTATTGATTACTTATATTTAAGAACTGAACTGTTTCCTACTCGGAATTTGAGTACACTGGTAGATAGATTGCAAGTTTCTTGAATTCGTTATTGAATTTTGTTCGATCTATCGATGGAGGGGATGGGATTTATAAATTTTATTATTTTTCAGTATCTTGTTTATATTATAAAAAAAGTTATATCTTTTGTTTAAGTTTACATACTGACTGCAAAATGACATTTGCAGAGGTATTGAATATGCCGTATCCAACAATGATATCCCGGGCAGAGCAACTTGTTAACCTTGAATATGTCAGCAAGGAGGTGGGTTGATGAGAGAGATTAGGAAGAGTTGCAGAGGGAGTGGTGTGGTGGAACCTGTTTAGAGGGAGAATTGAGGGTTTCGGTGGTGGTTAGGTGGAGTTGGGTGGTGACATGGTGGTTGTAGGTGGTGGTGTTAGGAGGAAGAAGAGGTTGAGGGGTGGTGGTGTTAGGAGGAAGAAATCGATTTGAGGTATGTGACTGAATAAGTCATGTATATATCACGTACTGGTTAATATTTTGGGATTGGAGTTTGATATCCCAGTTTTTATGTTCACAGTTCGAAAAATCAATTTGATATCACTGTTTAAATTGATTTGTTGTTTTTATTGTTGGGTGATTGCACATAAAGAAGTCTGGTGGGACGACGCATGATTATAGACGGCAGAACGGTTTGAACTCTCACCGATTTCTACTTGAGGTAACTCACTGATTCTTGTTGTTTATTTCTTTAAGTTTAATTTTTTTTTAAGTTTATGTAATGTTTTTTAATATTAATGAAAATATTTTGTTACTTTATTTGGTAAATGTTAAATAAAAGTTGAAGATTAAAAAAAAAATAAAAAAACATAAAAGTGGTGGAGGACTATGACTAGGACCATCCTCCCATGCCCTCTAGTTTTGGAGGATGATCCATCCTTGGGAGGGCTATGACGTGTCGCCTACGTGGTGGATCATCCTCCAAGGATGGACCATCACCATACCTTGTAGTCTTACAACTGTTTTAAACTAACAAACAGGTCAAAGTATGTATGTTTACAACTTAATTAATAAACGGGACTGGTTCTGTTTCCTGTTCTTCTCTGCTGAGTTAGCTTCCTGTTGTCTTCTATCATATTTATTTAATTATTTTTTTCTCCTGCTGGTACCCCAATTTAGTACATCTTTTGGAAAGTATCAAGTTACTGTACGCTTCTTAAGTTATTTGTGATGGGTCCTTGGTCAGTTTAACTAACTTATTTGATGAAATATATATGAAAGTATGTTAGTCATTTTGAATACATGGGTTTACTAAACTGTTGTACTTAAGGTGACCAAATCCCGAAAAGTATGTTAGTCATTTTGAAATATCAGATACATCGGTAGTAGGGGTGTAAACGAGCCGAGCTAGTGTAAAACTTTATTAATTTTTTTTGTAAAATGGTTTTTTGCACTATTATGACTAGAGTTTAATAGATATTTGTTTAAAACTAAAATCTAGGTTGGAGATGAAGTTTTCCTCAAAAGCATTCTAAACTCTACCGAGATTGTAGCAAGAGGAAGAGTCCAAAGTTTGGACCCAAATGATCTAGTTGGTGGTACAGAGATTGGACCAGAATGGTGTGAGGTAAACGTTCAAGTACCAATAAAAAAAGATGAAAACTTAGTAAGACCATATGGTTTATTTTCTACAATTCAAGATTTTATTGGTGCATCCATCGCATGGCCCTATCCATTCATCTCGGTATGTATTTGTTAAACTTGTGATACAAATAATTTTAATATCATGGAACTTAATGCTTATATATGGATGGTTTATTTATAGGTAGTCCATGAGGATTGAGTACGCATGATGACTCAAGATTTTATACTTCTTATTTCTTTAATTGCTTTTAATTTCTTTGTTAAATGCTAAGACTTTATGTTAGATAATGTTATCACTTATTTATGGTTGATGTTTTTGTTATGAACATGCTTATTTGAAATATTGTGAAGTTTTATTTCTTTCAATAGTTGATGTTATACAATAACTATTAGGATGTTATATGTTGATGGTCTGTTTATAAAATTGGTTTTATAATCTTATTTGGGATATTAGAACCATTTTCTTGATATTAAAGTAGCTATAACGTTACATCATAAGGGTCCTATAAATTAATTTTTAAGGATGCTTATATGTGTATCCAAAGATTAAAAGTAGGTAATCACATATTAGAACATTGTAAATTTGTCCTAATATGTTCTTTTTAGGACGCTATTTAAGTTGTCTATAGACATATTATGCGACTATAAAATTGGTTTCATAATTTTATTTGGTATATTAGGACCCTTTTCGTGGTACTAAATTAGCTATAATGTTACATCATAAGGGTCCTATCAATTAATTTCTAAGGACGCTTGTAAGTGTATCAAAAGATTAAAAGTATGTAAGCACATGTTAGAACATCGTAAAAGTGTCCTAATAAGTTTTTATTAGGACACTATTTTGGTTGTTCAAAGACATATTATGCGACCATAAAATTGGTTTCATAATCTTATTTGAGATGTTAGAACGCTTTTTTAGTTTTGGGACTTATTACGACCCCTTTACATGAAACGCTTTTACCGTTGGTCCTATTAAATGAAAGGTCCTATAAAATAGCATTTTAGGACACTTTTGTGCGTACTAAAAACCCAGTTTTCTTGTAGTGTCTCGATGAAGACTTCGATCAGATAGATCAAGACGAGATGGAAGAACTTGATCTACAACTCAATATGGCATTGCTAGTCCGTAGAGCGAAGAAGTTTCTGCTGAAGACGGGTAGGAAGTTCATAGGGGGTCAGACAAAGACTCAAATGGGGGTCGACATGTCAAAGGTAAAGTGTTACAACTGCGGGATCTACGGGCATTTCGCACGTGATTGTCGAAAGCCGAAGATGGAAAGATCTGACAGAGACAACAACTCCCGAGGAAACAACTCAAGACCTCAATACTATGCATCAAATGCTACCTCCAACTCAAGTGCTCGTTCAAGTGGGTCTGAAAATACCACATCTTCGACAAACAATGCTATGGTGGCTCAACCTTTACAGAGTGTGACTGAGCCTTATGACTGGGGTTGTGCTTTGGAAGACATCTCAGGAGCTATTGTGTCACAAGCTTTTATAGCTGAAATTGTGAACGAAGAAGTGTATGAAGAGGTTGCTGAAGAGACAAGCATTGAGGAGCTTGCAGTTGTAGCTGAAGTTCTTGGTGAAGAGTTGGATTCGGGAAATGTTACTGAGAATGAAAGTCCTTCGATCGAAGAGACTGTTGAGAAGCCTAGCAAGACAGAAGATGAAGAAAAAGGAGAACGCTTTGAATTCAACATCTCCACAGCTGAAATGCAGCAATTTGCGGATGCAGAAGCTAAAAGGTTGGAAGAAAATTCCGTAGAAAACGAGTCTTGTGCATTCATGGCTGGCATTGAGGTAAAATCATCTTCTGTAGATAAGCGATGTGCTAGATGTGTTGAGTTTGTGACTAAGATTGATAGATATGCACTTCATAACACAAACTTAATTGCAGATTTAGAAAAATCCAGAGAACTCATTGCGGTTTTGTCTAATTCGGATAAAGAACACCGATTTAAGATAAAAGCGCTGAAAAATGATATCTCTGAATTTGAGAGACTTGTGGCTAAGGGAAATCTTAAAAATCAGGAATTAAAATCCGAACTTGAAATAAGTCAAAATTGTGTTTTGGAAAAGAACAAAATCATTTTGGAAAAAGATAATCTGATTTTAGATTTGCAACGAAAGATTGAAAAATTCAGGGATTCATCTGAAGTGATGAATTTTTGTATTAACAGCCAACGTCTCAAAGAATCTGAGGAAGAAATGTTTGGCATTGGTTATACCAAGGTGCCTCCTCCGGTAAACCATAACTATACATCGATGCCAAGCATTGATCCTGAATTGGCAAACTTTGTGCCAACGACTCCTCTGACAGTTGAACCACAAAGTGAGTCAGAATCTGAGCCAGATGAAGTTACAGACTCAGATCAGTCGAAGAAGAGTGGAATTTCTAAGAAAAATGAGGTGAACCTTGAAAACATTGAAAATTTGATAAGCAACAAGATTTCGGAAATTTTCAATCAAGTTCAAAATGAAAAATCAAAACCAAAGTCACGTGGGAAAAATAAAAAGGCTTTGAAAAATGTCCCTAAAACCGAGTTTGTTAAAGGGGAGGATTTTATCAAAGAAGAAGTAAAAATTGAAACAGGTTCCAACTCACAGTTTGTGAACCAAATTTTGAAAAATCCCACCAATGCCTCTTCATCTTCGACCGATCATGAGGAACGTCCGAAGAACGCTGCGAAAATTCGCAAATGCTATAAGTGTCGTGGGAAAGGACACTTAGCAGCAGACTGCCCAGATGACAGGGGCAAATCACTTGTTGATCCTGATCAAAAGAAACCTTTTGTTGACAAACCACAAAATGAATCAGTTAATGTTGAAAAGAAAAATGGTAAAAATCAAAAGGTTGAGAAAAACAAAGTGATTAAACAAGAAGTAAAACCAGCTGTTAAACCTAATGTTAAATCACAACAAAATCAGGATCAAGAAGAGAATCCCACTGTTATTAACCGTGGGGACAGATCAGAAAATGTACCTCAAAGACATGATACTCATGAGAAAACCCCTCACAGACGACAAAATCATGTCACCTTTCAAGGCGTTGAGAATGACAAACGTTCTGGAGGTTCGAACAACAACTATGCTAGACCTCATGCACAGAACAGATTTGTGAATGATTGAAATGCGTCACCCCCCCGATTTCCAAATCAAAGACCGCATTCGGATAATCATCCACGATCATTCTCAAGACACGAAGATGCTCCTAGATTTGGTAGGAATTTTGAGCCTCCCAGGAATCAAAATTACAATTACCAAAACTATGGAAGCCGAGGGTATGGAAACTCTGGTTATACCAACAGATAGTCAACTCCGTATAATCCACGATTTGCGGGGAATCATTCCAACAATTTCCGAAATGGAAATGGTGGACACAGAGGCGATGATGGTTATTTCAAAGAGTTTTCTTATGTTGACGAATCAGGACGACCCAAGACCATCATGGCTTGGGTCCCACACTCTAACTAAATTTTTGTTGGGGAGTGTAGGAGCAGCTGAAGAGGGCTATCTATATTTGGAATATCGATAGTGGCTGTTCCAGACACATGACAGGAAATAAAGAATTATTGAACAACTTTAAACAAATTCATGGTGGTTATGTGAATTTTGCCGGTGAAAAGGGTGGTTACATCACCAGTGAAGGCTCTGTGTGTCAAATGGAAAAATCACGCTGCATAAAGTGAACTACGTTGAAGAACTGAAGCATAACTTGATGTCGGTTTCTCAAATCTGTGATAACAAGTACACGATGCTGTTCACTGATAAAGCTTGCTTCGTTTTGCGTCCGGGATTTGTTCCTGAAGATTGGATCGTTATGAGAGCTCCAAGGGTGAATAACACATATGTCATGGACATGCGCCCGTTGGTCAACTCATCTGCTCCAGTGACTTGTCTACTTTCAAAGGCGACTGAAGATCAATCGTATCTCTGGCATAGGAGAATGGGCCACGTGCATCTGCGAAAAATGAACCACTTAGTGAAAAACAACTTGGTGTTGGGGGTTCCTTTACGTAGTTTTAATATGCACAACAAATGTGAATCTTGTGAAAAAGGAAAAATCAAACGAAAGCCTCATAAACCGAAAACAGTTAACTCAATCCAAAAGCCACTTGAATTGATTCACATGGATCTTTTCGGCCCGATCCATGTTGCTAGCATTGGTGGTATGTCTTATTGCTTAGTTGTCACTGACGATTTCTCACATTACTCATGGGTATTTTTCTTAAAAACAAAGGATCAAACCGCTGGTATTTTAAGAGATTTATTCAAACAACTTGAGAAAAATTATTCACTTCCTATTAAGAAAATCCGAAGTGACAACGACACTGAGTTTAAAAATCAGTAGTATATGGATGAGTTATGTCGAGAAATGGGAATAATTCATCAGTTCAGCGCTCCATATGTTCCTCAACAGAACGGAGTTGCAGAACGGAAGAATCGTACCCTGATTGAGGCGGCCCGCACTATGCTTTCTGAATCAAAATTGCCAATTTTCTTCTGGGCCGAGGCGGTGAACACTGCATGTTATGTGTTAAATCATGTGCTTACTGTCAAAAGAGAAGATAAAACTTGTTATGAATTACTTGAAAACAGGAAACCAAACTTATCCGGTTTTCAGCCTTTTGGGATTAAGTGTGTTATCAAACGCACCAAAGATACTTCGAAAATGGGGGAAGTTGGTGAAATTGGGTTCTTTTTGGGTTATGCCAATGGAACTCCAAACAAACGCGTTTATAACATCAAGAAGCGAATAGTGGAGATCGTGTTTGACATAACTCCTTTGAGTTTTGATCCTCCACCGTCCAAATTCGGTCCCAAAAGCGGTTATGATTATGATAAATTATTTGATTCATTTGATCTTCCTGATGTGTCAGAAGAAGATTCGGAGGTTGTATACACACATCTTGTGAACCAAGATGAAGTGGATGCGAGCTGGAGAGCAAGTATTCCTACTAATGTGTCTTCGAATGTTCCAGTCGCTGATTCTTCGTCCGTAAGTGATGTTGCTGCTGAGCAGATCCCCAATGCAGCCGCTCAAACTACAAGTGGAGATCTATACGTTGACTTTTCAGCATATCCAAATGTTGTTGCGTCTTCTGGTAATGGTGAAGCTTCTAGTAGTAATGCAAATGCTGAGGGGGAGATTCAATCAAATTTGGGAAACAATCTTCAAGCTCCGTCAATCCCAGTTCCAAGAACAAATGTTCATCATCCTGTTGATAATATTATTGGGAATCCAAGTGCTGGAGTGCAAACACGAAGAAGTATTTCAGAAATGCAATGTCTGTTCTCTGCTATCAAGAAAGAAGAAATCTACAATCTTAGCCTGCATGAATGTTTTATCTCTCAGATAGAGCCGAAGAACTATCAAATGGCTCTGAAGGATAATTCTTGGTGTGAGGCGATGCAAGAAGAGTTAGCTCAGTTCGACAAGTTAAAAGTGTGGAATTTGGTCGATCTTCCAAAAGGCCAGCATGCAATCAACACGAAATGGGTTTTCAAGTGCAAGAAAGACGATAAGGGTGTCGTTGTCAGAAACAAAGCACGGTTGGTTGTTCAAGGCTTCAATCAGGAGGAAGGGATTGATTATACAGAAGTTTATGCACCGGTGGCAAGACTGGAAGCTATTCGTTTGTTTCTAGCCTTTGCTGCACACATGCGTATCAAAGTCTATCAGTTGGATGTGAAAAGCGCCTTCCTTTACGGGAAATTGCATGAAACTGTGTATGTGTCCCAACCACCGGGTTTCGAAGCTCCAGGGTTAGACAACAAGGTCTATTTGTTGGACAAGGCTCTCTATGGTCTCCATCAGGCTCCTCGAGCATGGTACGAGACGTTGTCAAAGCATCTTTTGGAGCATGGGTTCTCGCGTGGTGCAATCGACTCCACACTGTTCATTTTGAAGAAAGGGGGAGATTTTCTGATCGTGCAAATTTACGTTGATGACATAATCTTTGGTTCTTCAAATGAAGAGTTGTGTCGTGAGTTTGAGACGGTGATGAAGTCAAAGTTTGAAATGAGCGCGATGGGCGAGTTATCATTCTTTTTAGGTCTTCAAGTGAGTCAAGAAAAAACCGGGACGTACGTGCATCAGACAAAGTATGTCCACGAGATTCTCAAAAGATTTGGATTGGAAGATAGCTTACCCTATGACATGCCTCTACCGACAAATCTCAAGCTTTCACCCGATGATGAGAAAGATCCTGAAGTGGATCCGACTCTATATCGAGCAATGATAGGTTCATTGATGTATCTTACTGCTTCACGACCAGATATTATGTTCTCTGTTTGTTTGTGTGCTAGGTACCAATCAACTCCGAAGGAGTCGCACTTGAAAGCTGTCAAGCGTATTTTCAGATATCTGAAAGGAACGCCTAAGCTTGGATTGTGGTATCCAGCTGAAGGTGGTCTGGATTTGATGGCGTATGCTGACGCAGATTTCGGAGGGTGCCGGATGAACAGAAAGTCAACCTCTGGCGGCGCACAACTTCTTGGAAACCGTCTTGTCTCTTGGCAATGCAAAAAGCAAGTTGCCGTTTCT
This sequence comes from Helianthus annuus, assembly GCF_002127325.2. NCBI lineage: Eukaryota > Viridiplantae > Streptophyta > Magnoliopsida > Asterales > Asteraceae > Helianthus > Helianthus annuus. Next base: position 3,936,043 of record NC_035444.2, read on the forward strand.
CTATCCACGTGCGAGGCCGAGTACATTGCTGCTTCAAGCTATTGTGCTCAGGTTTTGTGGATTCAGCAACAAATGAGAGACTACGGTTTGAATTTTACTCGAACTCCTATCCTTGTTGATAATAACTCTGCCATTTCCATAACAAACAATCCTGTTAATCACTCACGCACTAAGCACATAGATGTTAGGCATCACTTTATTCGCGACTGTGCTGAGAAGGGGTTAATCGAAGTGGTTAGGGTAGACACCTTGGATAATCTTGCCGACCTGTTTACGAAAACATTCGATCGGACAAGATTTGAAAATCTGGTCCGAATGATTGGCATGATCAACCCAGAGTAAAATGCTTTCCAAACTCGCATAGAAACTTTATTTTATCTTTTCTGTACAGTTCTTACCGCTTTCGAAAAATTGAAAAACTCCAAAAATATTTTACTTAGTTGTAGGATAAATTTCAGAAAAATACAAAAACATTTGAAAAATCTAAAATGAAGTCGTGTTGAGATATAAGGGAAATGATAGTACATCGGTTAGTCGTATCTGGTGCAGGTCTATGGCTATATATATATATGAGATTAACTGTTAAATGTGACAGCTTCATTATACGTTGCTTCGGTAGGTTTTACGCGTAAATAAGAACCTGTCTTTGGTATATAAACATAATGAACTGCGTAACTCGTGTGGCGCATCTCTCGGATATATGGTCTTGGTACCGTAATTTCGTTTTATAGATTGCCGAGGTTCTGAGATATGTGGTCTTTATGCTATTTATCATCTGGGTATCATGGTTGTTTCTTTTACCGGAAAACAACGGGGACGCAAGTCTAGATCTTCCATGATACCATACATACGTGTAAATATCTTCAAAACATGATGCTCTCGACCCAAATAAGTGATAAACAATCACATGTCCAACAAAATCTTGCGGGAGTCAAGTCTATCCTCAATAAGTGATTCTATCACAAATGACTTGCTCCTGTGCCCTTTGCATCTGAAATCCAAATAAGTGAGTATCTCACATTAGCTTATACGTCAAAAACAGATGATAAATGGTATACTCACCAGTAAGATGATCTCTCGCGCATACCTTGATACGGGAGTATATTCTGAAGTGGGTAAACATAGTTACTGTCAGCTTAATACACTTAATTCCATATCTCGAAAACAGTGTTCGAAAGCGTGCTAAAACTTAAGTGGATCACAATACCGTTGAACGTCTTGAACTGTCAACATCATTCTAAAACATTAAAGCTAAATGCCTTGGTTCTTGTGTTGGATACTGACAGAAAAACCGATATGATTCCTTTGCTCCGATTTCACAAAAAGATAATCAGTGTAAATACGTTCGTAGGTTTAATTTCCATTTCAGTCAAAAATTGAAAAAAAAAAAACAACAACAACAAAAAGATTTTGCTTTCTTGTTTCTATGTGCGAGTTATCATATTAAGTATACTCTAGGGTTGTGAAAATAGTTTAAATAAGTTATTAAATATTGATTGTTTAATATTTCAATTGTTTATTCTGGGGTATTGGAATTTATTTTTGGGATCCAGGTTTGGGCCGATATCTTCGGGGTCAAGTTTCTTAATCCTGGGTTAAGTGTTTCAGGTCTGGATCGTTCTTCTCAAGATGGAATATTTGGAGAAGCTGTGTGCATCTGGATCGTGCATCTCAAGACTGAGGAATCAGTGATTTCTAAAGCGAAAGTGACGGAGGAGATTGCTAAGGTGCTGGATCTGATTTGGCTTGCAAACTTAAGGGGAGCACATCTGAAGAAGCTTCGGCGCCTGCCTCTAAAATACAATGAAGAAGATCGTGTTCTAGCTGACCAGTCCATCAAGGTGGTTCAGTTCTGTGTGAAGAACAAGGTCTGGGCAGGAAGCAGCTCTCGAAGAAAGGATGAAGATCTCAAGACCAATGAAGACCATGCACTGATCAAGGGGGAGTTTGTTAATGCACTTTAGGTGATAAGTGCATGACTCCCATGTTACCAATGGAAGTTTGAAGATCTCAAGTTCAATGAAGACCATGCACTGTTCAAGGGGGAGTTTGTTAATGCACTTTTGGGTGATAAGTGCAAGGCTTCCAACATTTAGGGTCTTTATTGAACAAGTGTCTAAACTTTGTCCCAAGAAGTTCCTAGGGAGAACTCTTGTCCCTAAGAAGTTCCTAGGGACAACTTGTCCAAGGTTTGGAAGAGTTTTTGTTAGTCAGAGTTTTGTTTAGTATAGACTTTGTCTGAGTTTTGTGGCAAAAACTCTGTGTTTGCTTTGTGCTTTATGTTTTGTCCGGGCTTTCTATTTAGTGTTGAAAGTCCGGGTTTCACCTTGTATATATACTTTTATATGGCATAGACAAGGTAACGATTTCTGTGTGAATTTCTGTGCCCTAATCATTGTGTTTTGTCTGGCGGCTGCTTTGTGTGAGTGACGTCATTCATCTTCATCAAGAATACTCAGTGTATTCTTGATTTCTCTCTCAAATCCTTGCTTTCTAGTGTTTCATCTACAGTGGTTGATCATCAGGTGGATTCCGCACACCTGTTGGTTGCTTTAGCTGAGTGAGATCTTGGATTAGGAGGCCTTACAAGTGGTATCAGAGCAGTGTGCTCATACTACTGTAGGTGTTTCTTAGTTTGAAGGTTTTGGTGAGAAAAGTTCATATTTTGATTAAATATTAAACAATCAATATTTAATAACTTATTTAAACTATTTTCACAACCCTAGAGTATACTTAATATGATAACTCGCACATAGAAACAAGAAAGCAAAATCTTTTTGTTGTTTTTTTTTTTTTTTTTTTTTTTTACAAAACTCAGACTATCATTTGTAAAACTCAGACTATGATCTTCTGAAACTCGGACTAACAGAGACCTTTGAAACTCGGACACTCCTAAAACTCGGAATACCTTCAATACTCAGAGCTTTTAACTTGTTTAAACTGAAACTGAAACTCGGTCATGGTGTGAACAAGATAAAACCTCGGACATTATCACACAAGAAGAACCCATAAACAAGTCTCCGGACTTTCTCCCTAGTGTGACTTCACACTAGTTCACCAAAACCCCGGAAACACAAACACAGAGTTTTAAAAACTCAGACAAGTTTAACACAAAGAAAACCTCGGACAGAGCAATTTTTGGATCAAACCTCATATCTGCAACAACTTGGAAGAACAAAACAACCACGAACAGCTTCATTTTCTTCAACTTTTCTGCAAAATCTTCAAGTCTTCAAGATGTTTGGCGGAAACAAACATCAAATCAAGAGCAATGGTGATTCGGATGGCGGTTAGACCATTCCGAATCAGTAACCATGCTCTGATACCACTGTGAAAGCACCGGATCGATGACGAACATCAAACATTGCACTTGATTCAAGACATGAAGAACAAAATAGGAAGAACGCGATAGAAAGATGTAGAAGATGAACTCTTTATTATGAATCAGTCATCACAGATTACACAAACCAAAGGAGTATACATCATCTACAAGCTGGTTTAGATCACAAAGATCTAAACCCTAGCTTTCTCTCACTAACACATAGTCTCTCTCTCTCTAGAATTCACACAGAAGGATGAACGAGTGGGAGAGGTGCACCCAGCTACAAGAGTTGCACAAAGCTTTCTCTAAATTCGTTGCCCTAATCTACACAATACACACATATATATAGGCTAGGGACTAAACCTCGGACAAACCAATTCTACACCAAAACTCAGACAAAAGTTCTCCCTAGGAACTTCTTAGGGACAAAAGTTCTCCCTAGGAATTAGGGACAAAAGTTCTCCCTAGGAACTTCTTGGGGACAACTTTACATAAAACTCTGACTAAACAAAAACCCTTCCAAACCTTGGACAAGTTGTCCCTAGGAACTTCTTAGGGACAAATTCTCCCTAGGAACTTCTTGGGACTAACTTTGGGCACTTGTACAATAAAGACCCTAACAATTGGAAGCCATACACTTTTCACCCAAAGTGCATTAACAACTCCCCCTTGTCAATGCATGGTCTTCATGTGGTCTTGAATTCTTCGTTATGGTTGACTTTAACTTGGACTTCTGCTTTGGTTGATCAGAACTGATAAGCGACAGTTACCCGGCAGGAACTGCACTTACAGGTGGGCTGAAGTTTCATTTTATTACACTTTGGCCCCTCTACTTTGCCATTTAGGGCTTTTTAGGTGTTTTAGGGACTATTTTCGCCATAATAGCATAGTTTAAGGGCAATTTAAGTATGAGGAACTTAAACCAAGTATAATTAAGCGTATGAAGGTGTATTTAAATATCGTTTATGATCAAAACACGTTTTATGCATAAGTTTCACGTATTGGCAAGTTTATCACATAGATTCCAAGAATTACGAATAAGCATCAATTGTTTCACAAAATTGAATGTATGAGCATGTATAAAGTATATATAACATGAAATTAAAGAAATACAAGTTTTATTTATGATCCAAGTCTTGGATTTTACAATGATTACAAAGAACGAACGATTACAAGAACACAAGACTTCCAAAAATAGAAATACAAACAAGACTTGCTATAAATGGAAAGTACAGATAAGCAGGGCGTTACACTTCTAGCTTTAAGCTTTTAAGAAAAAGCTCATACTCAATAAAAAGCCTTGTTTGGTTGAAGGAGCTTCAAGATTTTAGGTTAGAAGATTGAAGCTCTTGGTTAAACGCTCCTACTGGTAGCGTTTAAAAGGAGCTACAAACTTTTAAGGAAAAATGGCTATTTTAACCTTTAAAGATAATAAACATTTTAATGCACAAACTTTTTAAATATTTAGTTATGTCCATTTTGGTCATTTTATACATTTTATTAAAAGCTCCAGCTACTCTGCCAAGCACCAAATATATCTAAAAAGTTACAGCTACTAGCTACAGCTTCCAGCCACCAGCTACTATTGCCAAACATACCCTTAGGTGTGTCAATAGCTTCAAGTGTCTTTCAAGCATAAGAAGTAAGATATTTGAAGATTAGCTTCAAAAAATACGTTAGTAAATTTATATGGGTCTACATATTCACACACACAAGAGCTTATTTCCACATATTTTAAGACGCATCGTATAAACCTAGACGAGGCGTATAGGATTTTTGTCTCCGACCAAGTTCTCAACCTCGTACCACGTTAAATCAACCATATCATACGCCACGTATTGGTCTAGACAAGGAAGACCATATAGGAAGACGCCTCGTCTAGGCCTAGATGGGGCATCTTGAAAGCTGATTTGACTATGTTATCGGGCAGGTGAATAAAGTAATACGATGGGCATAGAACTGTACGAGGCATATATATTGGAATTCAAACTATTGAAATAGGGACATGAAGAGAATTCTTCAACCATCGACAATCATCGAAATTCTTTGCTTCTTCTTTGCCTTCTATTTGATATCATTCAAAGGTGCTGAAATGTCATCATCATTTTAGGACGACAACTATTTCTTTGGGCCGTATTCTAGCGAGTCATGGGTGCCCGAAGCTGATCCGACAACAGTTATTAGCTTAAATTACTTGTTTTTTTAATCATTTACTAATGATCATACCGTTTTTAGGCGGAGATTGGCGTTCCCGATTCTAACGAGCAAGAGGAGGTTGTGTCTAGTGTACAAGGAAATCAAAACAGACCGTTTCTAGATTTGAAGACGCATCCCCCTGTTGATGAAACATCCCCTGTAGATGACTCATACCACGTTGATGAACCATGTTATCCGGTCCAACAAGGGTATCCGGATTATGAACACGGGTGTGAATTTTCTTACGTGCAACAACGTTATCCGGATGGATACGGAGGATACAGTGGTCATCAGCAATCCATTTACCAACCCCAACGCACGTTACGGTGCGTTAGCTCACAAAATTTAGAACGAAACCAAAAACTTGGGAAAGATGAAAAGTATGGTGGACGAAAATTGAAAATAAAAAAGAGTTGGGATTAAATTGTAAAAGATGAAAAACTTTGGGTTCAAAGTAAAAAAACAAAGGGTCTAAATTGCAAAATTGACGTTATTATTAGATTTAGATAAAGATAAGGATACAAATAAGTAATATTTATATATTGGTTATTAATTAATATTAATATTAATATTAAAAGAAATTTATTAAACAAAATAAATAAAATTTATTAGGCTGAAGGAGAGAATGACATATGACATTATTTGGAGTCTTTTATTATAAGTTAGATAATAAATCAAAAAACAAAGTGAAAATGCTATTAAGTAAATCATACATCAAAGTTCTTTTTTATTAAAAACATATTTTGACGATTGTATGCGTTAACCAATTAAATTATATTTATTCACCCCGTGTAATACATGTGTTTGTTCAATTAGTGCAATACACGAGTTTTTAAAATATGTAATATTGTATTATTTATTATATAATTTACATTTATTCAAATCGTCGTGTCTATGTAATACACGAGGTTATAGCCTAGTGAATAATATATATGGATTACTACTCAATTAGTATGCTTTTTTAAGATGCGGCTAGGCAATTTCCGCTAAATTATTGATGTAGACTAGGAAACGGGATATGAAATCGGACCCTGTTGATTCACACAGAATACCAGGAACGATTCTTCCAAAATTCGTTGATTCTCGTAGAATACCGAAAATTGGGTTTTCACACTCAAAACACTCACAAGTGAATTGGGAGAGAAAAATGACTTTTCATAAACTTCAAAACTGATTATCTTCCTCCCTTTACATCCATATAAATAATAACGTAAATTGAAAACGGGCCTCAAAACACACTTGGGCCAAAAGCTAGATCGAAATAAAAGTCCGCGAAAAGCACTAAAAACATGAAAATATAAATAACTCATAGAAATAAATAAGCGTTTTTGGGCCGGAACGATGACCCAAAACGGACACCTGTAGCCCAAGTTAGAGTCATTTTAGTGAAGCCCTTTTGTCACGCGATCTTGGGCCTCCAAATACAAGATGGCCCGCTCCTCCACACTTGGGCCAACATCAATTATTAACTCTATTGCTTTGCATATTTGTAAATTGAAATCCTTTTTTGTATGATATTGTTTGGTTATATGTAAATAATTATTTTTATTGTTTAACTAGAAAATCATATTTTTGCAGAAGTTTTCTAGTTTTTAAGTTGCGGGCTTGGTGCTCTAATTTTTAGCACGCACACAACGACTCTTCTTTAAAGGATCTGCTTTTAATTAGTGATTCTTGTGAGAGAATCATACACAAATGGGCCATGGGAGAATACGGGCTAAGATAAAGAGAAGTAGTCTTTACACATTTGGATGCATACGACCAACTGTTGATTCACCAGATGAACCCCATCAGTTTCGCAAGCCTGGTCTTTCCACGTTTTTGTACTTGTAACCAACCTCAATTACTCCATAAGAAAGTTAGAACCTACTTAAATACAGCAAAAAATAAATTTTAACCACAAAGTATAACGTGATTACATTTTTACCCAAAGTTCTCTTTCAGCAATTTATGCGTGTGGCTAATGTGTATTTTTGGGTGGATGCCACCTGCTAATCCTTCCATGTCTCATGCATGGTGCTGTTGCAGCTGGACCTCCTGGCCTTGTGGAGCTATAACTGCTTCAATAATAAAGTTGAGTAGGCGGCTCGCCCACTCAACCCTTCAAGCTTTCAACCATCGAAGTCCAAGACAAGCCGGGCTACATAACCGAACCCAACATCTTCAACAATAACGCAAAGTCGACACCATTAGTTTTTTAAGATATAAAACCGAACGCTTTTAACTGAATAAAAGATAGGACGATCTAAGTCTCTATGGTTTGGTCAGCTTGGTGTAATCTATTTTATATTTTGCATATCCTCATTGTAATCCCCCCCCCCCCCTCTAGTTCCTTGCGAGTAGGGTGTTTTTCTTAATACAATTTGTCATTCAAAACAAAAAGTTGACACAATCAAGATTTTTAGCATCTAATTACTTTATTAAAATAGTCTAATTAGCAATGTAAGGCTTAAACTTGCAAGTCATACAACCTAATCAGTTTTATGTTCAAAATGCTTATTGAAAAATGCATATTATATAGAAAAATATTTACGTTAGAATCTGTAGGCTTTTCCAAAGGCTGCAGCACCTGTAAGTTATTACATCAACAATGACGGATCCTACGTATAATTAGGGGCACCATGTAGCTTTCTTAGCAACTCCAAAAGGACAGAAATTTCTTAGCAACGTAGAATTTTGTGAATACATCATATGCATCCACACTAATAATGGAACAATGGTGCCAAAATATTAGGCCCTAGCAAAGTTCATATCACAACCACGCAACTTAATAGAACCAAAACCTTAAGAGATGGTCCCCTCGACCATCACTCTCTTGGATGCAATTTGCTTGTTACAAATTTGAATGAAGTTACAGGTCAAATATGTAATTAACTATAAGCCATAGTTTAAACTTTAAAATCAATTGTGTAGTTGTAAGGTCGAACTAAAAGCCAAGAGAAATCAATTTTCGTTGATGTAACTGGTGGAATGGTTGTTGGACTGTCAGTTTTGCACACCATCATCAGTCCATGAGGCGTTATCGGATTACTCTTTCTGGTCCCTAGCCATACGATGTGCAATTAAATAACTGTCATAATTTTGATAGTTCTAAAAGAGTAAATTGTGATTTTGGTCCTTGTGGTTTGATGAAAATTGTCAGTGTCATCCAATACTTGGTTTTCTCGCATCTATGTCCCTGTGGTTTTCAAATCTTGCCATTTTCATCTTGTCAATTAACTCCATCCAAGTTTATAAGTTAAATGAAGGGTAAATCAGTAACTTTCTTAACTGTTTTTTTTTATTTATTTATATTTTTATCTAGTTTAATCAGACCCCATTTTAAATTCCTTTAAACCCAGACCTATCAGATTTGCCTCCATCAGAACTTCAAGATCGTTCCATTTAGTTCGTTTCAGCCAACTTCCATCACCCTTGTTCCAGCCATTGAACAACAATGGATGAAATATGGATTGCTCGACAACCTGATAAACTCTTCTATTCAGCCATCGTTGATGATAGGTTACAGTTTTGTTTTAACAGCATCATTCATCCAACCCCTCGTTAATGTTTTGTTTTAACTAGTAATTTGACCCGCAAGTTGCGGCGGATTAAAAAGAGAAAACATTAATAACTATTAGAACAATATTAAATATAAGCTAGATCTTATATAGGTTTATTAAGTTTATAGGTAACATTATGTCATTATTATTGTTATTCTTTATAATATAAAGTTAGGGACGGTTATTAGTTTTCTCCGGGATGTATATATATATTCGTATCATGTAATGTTACATTTACCAAATCAATCAAGAACCCTATCAATACATTCTGTTAATCCTTACAAATTTCATCCAATATAGTGGTATCAGAGCCACCGATCCGTGATCATTATTCGACAGATTCATTACAATATCATCATTTTTCAGTCTCAGAAGATTACAATTTCATCAGACCTGTAAACATGACGACGAATGGTGGAATTCAAACCCAAATTCCCAAATTATTGGGACAGAATTACTACCATTGGCATATACAGATGAAGGTTTTACTAGAATCACAAGACTTATGGTCAATTGTGGATGAAGGTTATACCGAAATTGCATCCAATGCACCGGAGAATGAACAGAATGTTTATAAAGAAAAGGTTAAAAAGGACAAGAAGGCGATGCATATTATGTTCCAGTCAGTGAACGAAATGGTATTCGAACGTATTGCAACATGCAAAACATCAAAAGATGCATGGGAAGTTTTGCACAAAGCATACAGAGGGGAGAACAGGGTTAAAACGGTAAGGCTTCAAACCCTAAGATGTGAATTCGATAATTTACGAATGAAAGAAAGTGAAAGTATAGAAGATTATGTTAACCGTACCACGATAATAGTCAATCAATTACGTATGAATGAAGAACGGATAGATGAGCAACGTGTAATTGAGAAAATCTTAAGAAGTTTGACTAGGAAGTATGAATCGGTGGTCGTGGCAATTGAAGAATCGAAAGATCTAAATATGATTTCCACTGAGGAACTGTTAGGTATTCTTCAATCACATGAATTAAGGTTAAAACAGTATGATGATACATCCGTAGAACAAGCGTTTCAAGTTCAAGGGAGTAATTACGATAGATCAAGACAGTTTAAAAATGATATCCCAGGAAGGGGACGAGGAAAAGGTAGGAACAGGTTTAATGGTTCGATTCGGTGTTACAATTGTCAAAGAATAGGGCATACGGCTAGATTTTGTAACAAACGAGAAGATAGTGATAGATCAAACAATGCTATGTTACATAAGGAAGATGTAGAAGATGAAGACGATGACACTATGTTTATGATCTTTAATGTGGAGGAAGTAGTAAAAAACGACTGCTGGTACCTAGATAGCGGATGCAACAATCACATGACAGGCAATAGAAGCCTGTTTGTAAATCTGGACGAATCAGAACAAAGGGAAGTAAGAACTGGAGATGATAAAAAGTTAGAAGTTCTCGGATGTGGAGAGGTAAACGTCAGAATCAAGGGACAAGAGAAGAAGATTCCGAATGTGTTTTATGTGAATGGGTTAAAACATAATTTATTAAGCGTCGGTCAGTTAGTGCAGAAGGGTTATGATGTAAGATTTAATAAAAAAGGATGCACAATTCATGATTCATCTGGTTACCGCATGGGAACTATTAAGATGACAGGTAACAAGATGTTCCCGTTGAATCTGAAACATGACATAGTTCCTAGAGTTTGCAACATGACTACTCAAGACAACTCGGTTTTATGGCATCGAAGATACGGACATGTGAACTTCGAGACTCTGCATGATATGGGCATGAATGAGACGGTAAGTGGATTGCCAAAGATCGATAAATCATCGCACATATGTGAAGGATGCATCTTTGGTAAACATGCTAGAAAGCCGTTCTCAAAGAAAGCTGTATGGCGAGCAAGTGAACCTCTTCAACTTATCCATTCTGATATCTGTGGACCCATGAAAACACAATCTATCGGAGGGTGCAGGTATTTTATTACATTTATAGATGATTTTTCGAGAAAGACATGGGTATATTTTCTAAAGTTCAAGTCTCAAGCCTTAAGTTACTTTAGAAATTTCAAACGTCTAGCAGAGAATCAAATAGGTTATAAAATTAAGAGCATGAGGACGGACAGGGGCGGAGAGTATTGTGGACATGAATTTCAAAATTTTTTAAAGGAAAACGGAATACATCATCAACTTACTACTAGTTATACTCCTCAGCAAAACGGGGTAGCAGAAAGAAAAAATAGAACTCTCATGGAATTAAGTAGGAGTATGATGAAAATGAAAGAACTACCAAACATGTATTGGGCCGAAGCCGTGTCTTGTGCTACTTATCTACTGAATCGAACTATCACCAAAAGTGTTCCAGAACTAACACCACAAGAAGTATGGAGTGGTAGGAAGCCCAATGTAGATCATCTCCGGATATTCGGGTGTATTGCTTATGTTCATATTCCAAAGCAAAATCGTACCAAGTTAGATGTTAAAACCGAGCGGGTTATATTCGTTGGGTATAGCGAACATAGTAAAGCATACAAGCTATATAATCCGGTGACAAATAGAACAATCATAAGCAGGGATGTAATCTTCAGTGAAAGTCAACACTGGGTAACTACAAAAGGAAGTGATGGAAAGTTATGCATAGGAATGAACAATGTAAGTGATGATGATCAAACTGTGGCTGTAGAGGATATGGTAGAAGACCGAAGCGGAAGTGAAACACCTTCAGTGAGCGGTGCAAATGAAAATCATACAAGTAACAATTCTCGAGGATGATCCTTCGAGGTCCATGCTGATCTTTCGTATGAACTGTGATCGATAGATGATCCTTCGGACCATCTATCAGATCCTTCGATCCAGACCTGCTGAGCTGGGTATATATACCCATGCATGTGTTGAGTTTCGATAGACAGACACACAGACAGAAAGAGAGAGTATTCTTTGAGAGCATTCTGTCCAAACTCACACACACATCTTAGAGAGTTTATAGAACACTTCTGTAAACATTGAGCTTGTAACCGAAACCCTCATTGCATTAATACGACTAGTGTTAATCGGTGAATCTTTGTGTGTTTGTTTCTCTACTTGCTACTAACTCGGTTTGCTTGCTAGCTTGGATTCCGCACTCGCTAGTAGGTTTGTATAACAAGGTTTAGGTTCGTAATCCTCCGCGAAAAAGGGACCTCCAAGTGGTATCAGAGCTAAGGCTCTTAACCTTGTTTAAAACCGGGTTTTTACAAGTTTTGGTGTGTTGAAACACTTGGTTTTTGCACCTGTTTTTACTTGTTTTCTTGCATTTTCTTTGAGTAAAAACGTGTCTAAACTAACCGGGAGTGTTTAAAGTGGGGTTGGGTAACTTGAAAAATTGTTTTAAGTGATTTTGTATTTTCCGGTTAAGTCTCCGGTTAACATTCCGGTGACTGGTGTTGAAGATAAGGATTTCATTTTTGGCAAAATTTTCAAAGTTGGTGGGAAAGTACGTCTGACCATACCTTTTGCCGAAAGTTGACCTTACCAACCTGTCACCTTTTCACCAACCCATCACTTTGTGTCAGTGTGTCAGAACATATCGAAAGATATCTTTCGACATCGAAAGATCATCCTTCGATATCTTTCGATCAAGGAGGGCTCGAAAGATTTATATCCTTCGACCCATCCCTTGAAGTCTGAAACATATCCTTCGAGAAAGGAATCTTTTCGAAAGACTAGTGTCCGAAAGATTAGGATCCTTCGTATTGGTGAATCTTTCGAGACTTGTTGATCGAAAGATAAGGATTTAACACGAAAGATAAGGATCTTTCAAAAGGGAATCCTTCGTGTTCTTGAGTCTTTCGAGATCATTGTTCGAGAGTCAACAGTAATCCTTCGAGTACTGTTGATCCTTCGAACAAGATTATATCTTTCGATTGTGGTCTGTTTATTGTTAACAAGTTTCTGTGATCTCAGATCTTTCGACCAGGATCCTTCGGCTGTGTGATCTTTCAGGTGGCAATCATCCTTCGTGACTTTGACATAGAATTTATTTTTCTTGTCAAAGATGAATCCGAGTTGGTGGGGAACTCCTGCTCCAGATAATGGTGAATATACAAGTTCAGGTGTCACTCCCTCATGGTGGGGTACACCGGCTCCAGACGATGGAAAATACACGAATACAAGGTCATCTCCATTATGGGCCGAACCTCCCACACCACCTCGAATTACTGCAGAAATGTGGGCATCAGTTATCAATCAAAGGCAAAGTGAACCGAAAATAACAACAACCGATTGTTTTGGCAATCCAATACAAGTTCCTGTAAAGCCGCCTCCCACCACAGACATTTTTGGAAATCCATTACCCCCAGTTTCCGTACAACACCATTATTCTACTGTAGAATCGTCACTTCTTAATCCCAAGAACAGTAGTCAGACAAAAACGGCGTTGTACGCTGAAATTGTCAAAGATGTCAGCAATGGTGGATCCTCGGGGAATGATAACAGTTCTGAACATGTTAGAAGTTCAGGTGAAGATGTTTCAACTTCAGTGGAAGGTGATATAACTTCAAGTTCAAGTGAGGATGGATCTGGTATTGATTCTGATGCAGAAAGGCCAACACCTGAGAGTAATTCCAGTCAGGTATGTGTTGATGAACCAACTGCTGTAGATTGTGATAATTGTGCTAGATTAAAGGCAAACATGTCTGAGTTGCAAGGCAAACATGATGCTGTACAAGCTAGTTTGTTTGACTTGCAAGACAAACATGTTTCATTGAATGCCAAGTGGTGTGAATTGCAAAGCAAACACGAAGCTTTGCAAGAGAAATATGATGTGACATTTATCCACAACCAGAAGTTGACCGTGGATCTTTCAAAATGCACAGAAGCCAATATGTTTTATGAAAACCATGAAAAAGAATTTAAGTCAATGATTGAGACGTTAAAGAAAGATAAAACTGAATTGACTAAAATGGTTTCCAGAAAACAAACGGAAATTAATTTGTATATCTCACGTCTTGAGACAATGCAAAAAGAAATGGCTTGTGTGAAAACCGAAAGTGATGCGATCCAACTTAAGCTAGATAGTTATTTGAGCTCTAGCTATGTGTTGGATCACATCATTGACGTTCAGAAAGAAAAACGGGATGTCACATGCATAGGATATAAGAAATGTCCACCACCTGTGAGACACAATTATGATGCGATGCCTGACGAGGAGGATAGAGTGTTCTTTGAACCATCTGTTCCTCTAGATGTAAAGGAGTTTGCAGCAGGACTCGGATACAAGAAAGATGTATCACCAGACTCAGATACTTCAGCAGATGCATGTGTGTCCTCTGCTGAACTGAATCAGGATCCTCCAGTCATCATTGAGGATGCTGATTCTTCTGATGATGAATCTGATGATACCATCCCAGCAAAGTCTGATGCGGAAGTCAAAAATGGGGACATACCTCTCGAGAATTACATTCTATGTGATCCTCCTGCAAAACCCGCTAAGACTGTTGCAATCGAGTCCTCGTCTGCAAAAGAGTCGGAGGGTGTGAATTTGCTGTACACTCTTGTTGGTGATGATAAAATCTACTCTGACAAAGATTTTCCTATTAAGAATGTTAATCAATCTTTAATAAGTAAAGTCTTTGAAGATTCGACAAGTAAGTTTTTGGGAAAGACAGGACCACGTGTTACAGTTACACAGTGTCCTCCCATTCCAAAGGCCGAAATTCGAAAACAATTTGGGAATAAGAAATTACCAACAGAGAAAAGGCAGCCAAATCATGCCAAACCTAAAGGAAAAGCATCGACTCAGGGTCAGAAGAAAAAGGCCCAAAAGAAAAACAAGAATGTGAACTTTGTGAAATCTAAGGGAACGGACAAAATCGAAACTTTTGAGAACAAATCTAACTTAGATTTTGTTAAACAAGCAACAGTGTTGAAAAGAAATGATCCAAACTGTTCAAAACCCAGTACCTCGGGATCACAAAGTTCATTATCATCGTCAAGACGAGCACATGATGCTTCGGGGATTGTTGAACGAAGATATTGTTTTGAGTGTGGAACAATTGGACATATCATTCGAAATTGTCCATATCTTCATAATTTGAAAGCAAAGGTTGATGATCCCCGTGAACAAAATCATGCCGCCCAAGAGAATAGAAAAGGCAAACAGGGCGAAAACAAGAAAAAGGCTCGGAAGATAAACCTCGTGAAATCAAGAGGGACTGATAAAATTGATACTTCCAAAAACAAATCCAATAAGGATTTTGTTAAACAAAGTAAAATTTTGAAAAGAAACAGTCAAAACAACTATACACAACACACAAACGGTTGTGATGTAGGACCAAGTACCTCAAGATCACGAAGTTCATCATCCGGCTATCGCAGTTATGATACTCCGAGGTTTGTTGAGCGGAGATCATGCTTTGAATGCTGTGAGTATGGGCACATCATTAAGAATTGTCCATATCTCACCAAAAGAAAGACAAAAATTGATGCCCCCCATGGTAACAATTACCATAAAAGATCTGTTTCACCAAAACAGGACCCTCGTCTTGTTAAACAACGAGCAAAGAAACAGAAAAAGAAACAAAGAAAAGAAGTTGAAAAGTTTTCAAAACCGGAGATTATCCAAACAAAATCTGTTAAATCAGATGTTAAACATGAAAAACAGAAAGAGATTTGGATACCAAAACCGGTAACTGTTTCAGGGGGAGCTACATCAATTCCGAATCATCGGGAAATGGATGTTACAATTCTCGATGATGACGGACGACCCAAGTCTGTGAAGGCTTGGGTCCCACTCTCCAACTAATCTCTGAGTGAGTGTGCAGGAAGTTCCAGGAGGAACTATTGATAGTCTTAGGATTGTTGATAGTGGAATGTCCTTGCACAACATAGGCGACAGAAGAAATTGTTGCCTTTGATGGAGAGAGAGAAAAGAAAAAGAAAATTTGGATGAATGAAGTTGCAAAATTCGACCAAATGAAGAACGTGCCAAAAGTTGGTCATTATGGTTTTTGATCGGGTCCACAGGAACGAATGAAGTGAAATGTGTGTCGATGCCTTGGAGTGCATTGAACATCCGCACACCATTTCTGAAAGAGAAAGTCAAAGACCTTCGCTGGTGAAATGTGGAAGACCAGCCGGACCCGGAGGTTTATGAGCTTGTTGCTGTCAAGAGATTTTTCAGTAGTTGCAAATTCGACCTTGAAGTCCACACCGAGTGGATATCCAGTTGGGAGAGTGCTTAGATTCCTTGCAATGCACGGAACAGTTGCAGGATACGCCTTTAAATTCTTAATCTCTCCTATACTTGTCGATATTTTAACTGCTTTCTGAATTGTTATTGTCTCGTACAGCACTCTTTGACCTGACACGTTGATCTCGGATATCACCTCACAAGTGATTGTTTCAATATGAAACTCATCAATGTTGTCATGGTCCGCACCGCTTACCGACATGCCAACTCATTTTTCCAAAATTTGTTAAATCGTTTCTGATAAAACTTAATTTTGGTAAACGGCATTAAGGTCAAGCACAAGAGTAAACCAACATCGGAAAATCATTTTTGAAAATATCTTTGTGTGTTTTAAATTTATCTTAGTTTATTGATTTTAGGGGGAGTATATCCAAAAATCTGAAAATCCAAAAACATCGAAAAATTCAAAAACACAAAAACAATAGAAAAACAAAAATGAGTTTCCTGGCGAGCAAAAGAGAAAATGATAGTACATCAGTGGTCTATCCTAACCTCTTTAAACCTTAAATGCAAAACGATAAGCAGCTCTATATAAGATGTATCGGTAGGCTCACAATCATTTTAAAGTGTGCAGGGTGATATAAATCTTAATCGACTGAAGATCAGGTGGGAACCATTCATTGGCATATGGTCTTAGTACCGAAATTTCGTTTGATAGATTGCCGAGGTTCTGAGATATTCGGTCTTTATGCTGCTTATCATCTGGGTATCATGGTTGTATCTTTTACCGAAAAATAACGGGGACGCAAGTCTAGATCTTCCATGATACTATACATACGTGTACATATTACATACTGCATACTGCATTCGACCTCAATAAGTGATAAACAATCACATGTCCATACAAATAAGTGATAAAATATCACATCTATCCGGGTGTCAAGTTCGTCTCTCTGCTGTACGGAAGTACTGACCTGTTCACGGACTTGCACCTGTGCCCTCATGCATACGAAAATCAAGTTCCTCATCAATAAGTGATTATATCACATAGGGCTTGTTTTCAAATCAAAATAAGTGAGTATCTCACAATTTATACGGTCAAACAGATGATAATCGGTATACTCACCGGTAAGATGAACACTCGTGCATACCTTGATACGGGAATGTGTCGTGATGTGGATGAACACCGGTCGGTAAGTATAAATCATACCTTAACGTATCCCCTCGCCATGATTACATCTGATAAGTTGAGCTTAAGTGGACAACAATACCGATAATTGTTATAGGATGCTTATCTTAATATTAACTAACTGAACAACAAGAGTGTTTTGGCATGACCGTACACTGATATGATTCTCTTACCCTCGAAACTCGCAAAAAGAATGTTTGTATATATC